>NC_089820.1:55771975-55846975 GCF_029633855.1 Hoplias malabaricus
ACACACTCTATCAGATTGACGCCTGCAGCCTTGTGTCTAGGCTGATAGGGAGCAGAGTCGCAGGAAAGGCCTTTAAAATGAAAGGTGTGTTTGGAAAGGCAGCCTTGGGAGGGTCACAGATTGATGGGAATAGATTTCTTTTGGTCAGCAGAGCTGTGGCCTGGCATTAGGTCAGTCTCGATGATGACTTAGGGCTGGATACACATTCTGCTCGTGTGTTGTGTACAGAAACAAGCGCAAGAGGCTAAAATATGCAGTTTATAGTTCACTTGCGACACGTCTGCAAATCAGTGAAAAATTAATTTTATATTTTAATGTATATTCATTTTCTGACTGATTTTTCTTCATTTGAATGCATCAGCTCTACAAAGCAGTGGCTTTTCAGATAGAGGGTGGGGCTGTTTATCATTTGTGGGCAGGGCTGTAATCAGCTGGCAGGGCATTTACATAGTTAGTGGGCGGGGCTATACACACTTAGTGGGTTGGACTGTATGCGTTTATTGGGTGGGGCTATACACAGTTAGTGGGGTGTTAATACACATTTATGGGGCGTGCTGTATTCAGTTAGTGGGCGGGGCTATACACACTTAGTGGGTTGGACTGTATGCGTTTATTGGGCGGGGCTATACACAGTTAGTGGGGTGGTAATACACATTTATGGGGGGTGCTGTATCCAGTTAGTGGGCAGGGCTGTACATATTCATTGGGCAGGGTTATACACAGTTGGTGGGTGTGGCTGTACAAATTGTTTGATTCGGTGGGGCTGTGCCCAGTTAGTGGGCGGGGATTTACACCTATACTCGACTGGACTGGACTCAGTTAGTGGGCAGGGCTGAAACAGAGGGTACACAGTCAGAGGGTGGAACTGAACAAGGTGTGGCTGTACACAGTGAGTGACTGTCTTTAATGATTAGTGGGCGGGGCTGTATATTGCAGTTATACATCGTGCCTGTGCTCTTTCAGTAGATGCAAAGCATTAGGGAGAGAGTGAAAGAGAGAAAGAGTGAGAGAGATGACAGGAAAAGCAGGAGAAAGAGAAAGTAAGAGGGAGGGACTGAGAGAAATAGACAGACAGAAAAAGATTGTTAGATTACCGGAGAGCAGTGTTAGTCATCCGTGAACATGCCCTTTGAGTCTCTGACAGAGCCATCATCACTCCGCCTCAGCACACACTCTGCATTTTTATTTACGTTCCTTCCCTCATTGTTGCTCAATGTTTCAATCCAGAAACATCTCAGCTGCCACCTCTTTGAATGCACTTTTGTTTGCGTGTATGAAATATATGCATCATATAACATACTGCTGGAATGAAATATTGTCCAGGAATGTGGGAATATATTGTTGACTCTGAGTAATAATTCAAAAAGATCACCTTCAAAATCATGCATCAGATCTATAAATCTATCTTTGCTGAAACCTTGACACAAATTATAAGTCGTGTGATGTATTTACTTTATTTAGAAATACCAAAAAAGAGGCAACAATGAAGATGCAAGGTTTTGTTCAGACAGTGACAGTGTATAGTTTACATAATTGTATAATGTTTATAATAAAAACGATTCTGTCAGAGGTTCCTTGGCTAAAGGCGAGGGTTAGTGCCATGTAGAGTGGTCCTGTGGTGGTCCTGACCACTGAAGTATAGGCTAAAAGTGGCACTACCAAAGAATGCAGAGCAACAGATGGTCTAAAGCCTTTAACCGTAGAACTACAAAGTGCACCTGTATGGTCAGTGGAGCTGAGAGACTGGATATTGTGGTGGTTTTAATGTAAAGGCGGATGAGTGTGTATGTTGTGGTATGTGTTTCCAGTAAAGAGTATGGCGAGGGAGTTTCAGCACCACAGACAGCGACTAATCCCTCTGCTGTGTCATTGCGTTTGTGAGCGAGGGGTGTCAGTGTGTTGTGTTGCTGAAATGCGCTGTAATTTGTGTGTGTAATCAAATTAATGCTGCCGTGCTGAGGTGGGGATCAGAGTGTAATTCAGGGCCTGAGCACCGCGGCCCATGGAACCAGACTCTCTCTCTCTTCAGCCGGGTTATTGACAGACGTGCTGTATCTTGGCTCTCTGCTGCTGTGTTCCCGCTTATCTTTTACTGCAGACTGTCACCTGGTCCTCAGCCTCAGCCTCAAGGGACAACGTGAAGAGCAGAGAGAAATAACTCGACACTTTTGAAATACCGTCCCAGCGTTGGCAAATAGAATCAGATCTACAGCTGTCACGTTTACAGAATTCAGCTTGATTACAAATATGTTCATCTGGGTCTGCTTAAAGATACAGCAGCGAATAGTTACAAATCATGATCATTCATTCATTTATTCATCAGTGTTGCAGTGCATTCAGAGCTTAACCACAACAGGAGCAAACACTGGACAGGAGTCCATTACCGGGCAGCACACACTCACAAACCCACACACTCACAAACTCACACACACACACACAACTGTGGAGAATTCATGCACTCATCAAAGTCATAATTGTGGACTGTGTTGAGCTGCTAGAGAGAAATACACAATGGAATATAGAACCTTAAATCTAACCTTGTCCTAGGGATGGGCAATTGATCAAAAATTAATTGATGTACACTTGTATATATTGATTACACCATTTTTAAAAACTTATTTTGAACATTTTTATTCTGTTATGTCCCCACTGTGTGTTTATGTACTGTCCCTGTCACTCTAGTCATGTGATTCTTCCCACAATCCAATCCTAAACCTGTGTCATCTCTACAGTATCTATACAGTGTGATTCAACCAGAGTAGTGTCTAAATGAGAAGTATAATCTGTCAGGAGAGGAACGCAGTCAGAGGAATGCAGCATGATCCTGTTGAATAACGAACACAGAGAAAGTGAATAAATGTGTGTGTGCTGATGGAGCTCAGGAGACGTTAATGTTTTTTCTCCAGGGCGAAACTGTGGACAGCTTCACTTCACGGGTCAGATGTGAGAAGAGATGTTAGACAGAGTGTGTGAGAATAGCAGTGTGTTTGCTGCAGGGGGGATATGACACTGTTAGAGAGAGGACAGAGATCTGTGAAGAATAGCCAGCAATCGTGGTCCTGGGAGATATCTGTTTTTGCTTTGTTGTGCATCTTTGTGTGTGTATATGAGCTATATGTGTATGTGTATTTTCATGTCTGTATGTGTAGTTTGGTTATAGTTAGTAGGAGAAGGTTTTATATATACAGGGTGGGCCGTTTATATGGACACACCTTAATAAAATGACGTCAAAATAGTACATTTTGAAGTCGGCCATTTTGGATTCAACTTTGGTTCTGCAGCACCTGAAACTACGGATACTGGAAGCCGGTGCTAGCATTTCTCCTGCGGTGTTGCTATAAGTGTGTGAAGAGTGGGAGAAGAGGGTTGCATTGACAATCCAACACAATGGGCAGCTCTTTGAACACATTTCATAAGTGGTCAGAAACTTGTAAACAACTCACGAAAGAATAAAGTTATGTCAAAACCAAGCACACCATTGTTTTTCTTGTGAAATTCCCAATAAGTTTGATATGTCACATGACCATCTTCCCATTGAAAAAAACAAAAGTTGGATCCAAAATGGCCGACTTAAAAATGGCCACCATGGTCACCACCCATCTTGAAAAGTTTCCCCCCTCTCATATACTAATGTACCACAAACAGGAAGTTAATATCACCAACCATTCCCATTTTATTAAGATGTATCCATATAAATGGCCCACCCTGTACATATACATAACCGACATGATTTATGCCCATTAAGATATTGAACCCTAGCACACAGTGATTATGCATCTCTGTGCTTTCATTCCAACTTAAATCAAATAAAGTGATCACCAAGGCACACCTTTTATCAACACCATGTTTCAGCTGCTTCTATCACCAGGGCAACAGATGCAGGAGAGTGCACCTCTATGCGTCTCATACCACTTCTCCATCAACAAAGTGCAGTGCTCATGAAGCTGGAGCTGCTTGTTGAAACCTAGTGAACCTTTTAAGAACAGATCTGTGTTTCCACTGCTGTAAGAGCCCAGAGACCACATTGTGACATTGTGTAAACCACATTTTTCATGAGGATTTTATAGCATTTGATGCATATATTTCTTGGGAAGACCACTAATGACTCACTGTAAAGGACTTTACAGGATGACGCCAGGGCCTTGCAATTCCACAGCTTGCATCAGAGGGTCGCTTTAGAAAAGACGTCACATACTGTTGCAGCAGAGGCTTAGAACAATGCTTTTCTTTAACACCTACATTACTCAGTTTCATTGTTTCTGAAGCTTGTTGGAACATAGCTGAGCTGTGCTGGGCTCTAATGCAGGCTACTAATTCGGGGATCAAACTACATGTTAGTTTTCATCCGTTAGATTAGCGCTATACATTTTGCACTACACTTTTGACACGGACCATTCTTCATTTGTGTCATTGCGTGAGTTCAGAGTTTCTCAGGGAGGAAGCACTGTGTGTGCTGCTGGCGGTTTTGTGTTCCAAAAAGAAGAAGAAGGAGAAGAAAACAAGATTGTGGATCTGTTCCTGTGTGTTTCAATAGACAATAGACTGCAAAGAGAACTTGAGATAATGTGTTAACACGTCAAGAGCATTTCCTCAGTTTTGTTTTTCCACCTGACAGCTGCAGCTCTTCTGTGTTTACAGATGTGCGCCAGACAGCGCTTTGTCCTCCTATTGGTCATCGTCAAGGAACATACCGTAGGATATGTCAGACGAGGCGAAAAGATTCAAAAAATTCGAACATGCTTTTGGTCGTGGGGTGTCCCAGACGACACATCGCTGGACTTTGATTATGTCACACTACTCAACGCTACTGAAAAAACACTACTGAAAATATTCAGTAACAGGTTTATCCCCCCCCCCCCCGGCACCTGCTGGAGTCATAGCAATGTGGAAGGTATAGGCCTATGGTTAATAAGAAATCACCAATGAAGATTTGTGTTTAGGCCAAGTCCTGGGTGATTTTAGTCTGTTTTTATCGTCATGTTTAAACCTGAAGCTCATACAGTGTGAGATAAATGAAACTTACACATCTCCAGGAACATCCAGCTGTCAGCGTTTAGTGGACTCTTAGTATAATGGGTGTAGTGTTTGTGTTTGCATTTGTCTGTTTGTGTGTGTGTGTGTGTGTGTGTGCTGCAGTGTGCAATACAAAGCTCAGGGAGGTTTACTAACTGTTATTACCAAGTGAAAGCCCCTCAGTGTGGAGTTAAAGCTTTAATGTGTGAGCAGGATGTACCAATAGATTCTCTCTTTCTCTCTCACTCTCTCTCTTTCTCTCTCCTCTGTCTCTCACTGAGCTCATGCTGATGCATCCTCTTTAAAAACACACAGGTTGTTTTCGTCCTTCCTGTGCCAAACAACCTCTTCCCCCGAGAGCCTGAGTCGCAAACACACACACACACACACACACACACACACACACACACACACACACACACACATGCAAACACACTCAAAGTGTGGGCCCAGTCTGAGGGATAAACAGATAAGATGTTTATCTTATATCTGCAGTTTGTTATTCTGAAGGATGAGTACGTCCCTGTGGCCTTGTCCTGTCAGTTATTACACCATCACCTGACCGCGGTGAGTCAAAGTAACCAACAAAACCTAGCAACCAATATTCATAAAGTATTATTAATATATTTGGTAATGTTAATGTTTTCACATTTAAAAAGGACGAATAAAAACATGGTGTATATTCATTTGGAGATGTGGAGTCCTCTAACACTCTAACACTGTGAAAGTCAGAAAATGTGGGATAAAATGGGCCATTTTGAATTTGTGCTGACTCTGATGTCAAATGCAGATACTGTACAAATATCCGCCCCCTCGTCTGAGTCTGTCCAATCACAGCGCTAGACCCGTGTTTATGTGAGAGCGGAAAATAAGAGCACTGAGTAAAAACAGAGAAGAAAGAGAACCGAGCGAAGCCGTTCTGAACAGCGCTGTTTAGACACAGGGAGAATAATGCTGTGGGTTTTGACCCTTGTGGTATTTTGACCAAAGCAGGTCACGTAGGTTTCTTTATGACCCCAGAACTGTGTTCACTTGTGAAAATACAAAGGTGCAGTATGTCCCCTTTAAATGTAATGCATCAAGTAATAATATAACTCACTGTGTAAATAATTTAAATAATTATGCCGCACTAATAGAAGATCTGGTGAAACAGTGGCGGTGCTTGTTTGGAGGCAGATTGCTAGAGATTGACCGTGTGGGGGAATAGCTTGTGAACAGCAATTCAGAAATGAATCTGCTAGATAAATGATTCTAGGTAAATGGCTCTGGATTGAACAATTTGCGCTGATAGAGTAAAGGACACCTGCTCTAATGGGACATGGCTGGACAGTGCTGGACGTTGTGTAATGGAACATGGCTGGTTAAGAAGATGCTCTTGAAGCTGGCAGTCAGTTCTGACATGCCGATCCGGCCGGACCGACCCATAATGCCTTTGGACAGAGCCCTGATGTCTGGCTGACAGGGACAACTGCCTCCATGCGATCCGTCTCGCTTTGTGGTAGTGAAGGAGCTGCTGGAGCCATACGTGCTGTCAGCTCAACTCTCTAACTCCTGACCACTCTGGAGACCTCTGCAGAACTGACCATTACACTGACACCAAGGCCAGCTGCCTGGCAAGACCAGGTCTGTCCTTCAGCACTCGTAATGGAGAGGGGGAAGAGGAGAATCACTCATTTCTGAGAGTTCTGGTGGTGACTTGCACAGAGGGTGTTAAGTAGTGTCACTGGACAGTTCTCGTGTTTATTTTGCGGAGGAGAAAATGAAGCCAACTTCCAGGACCGAAGTTTTCCAGCTTTCTGCAGATTTCCGTGAAACAGGAATTCTCCTGAAAACAATGCAATGCCTTTCTGTCCGATTTGAAAATGTTTCTATATTTTTCTATTTCATTTTCTCATTAGGGATTCTCTCCAGCTCCACGTCCTTTCAGACCCATAGCGTTGAGTCGTCATCCCACAGTGAAAGGACGGACAGAAACCCCTGTGGATTTGTTCAAACCGGAAGTGAGGATGGAGCTTTTGGCCGAGCTCTCATTTAAATATTCCATCCATCCATTATCTGTAAGCGCTTATCCAATTCAGGGTCGCAGTGGGTCCAGAGCCTACCTGGAATCATTGGGCGCAAGGCGGGAATATACCCTGGAGGGGGCGCCAGTCCTTCACAGGGCAACACACAGACATATTCACTCACACCTACGGTCACTTTTGAGTCACCAATCAACCTACCAACGTGTGTTTTTGGACTGTGGGAGGAAACCGGAGCACCAGGAGTAAACCCACGCAGACACAGGGAGAAAACACCTATTCCTCATAGACAGTCACCCGGAGCAGGAATCGAACCCACAATCTCCAGGACCTGGAGCTGTGTGACTGCGACACCTACCTGCTGCACCACCGTGCCGCCCTCATTTAAATATTGAAGTGCTGATATTAGATAGGGACAATTGTGGTGGTAGCCCAGGTCAGCGTGACTGTTAGGAGTCCCATTTTTGAAATCCAAGTTTTTAATTTGTTTTTCCTTTGATTTTCCCCTTCCTTATGCAGTTGGATTATTGTATCCAGAAGGCGCTCAGACTACGGTGATCAAACTTGATTCGGATTCTGAGAGAACAGAAGAGAAGTTGGACAGAGAGCTGAAAAGGTGGTTATAGCAGAGGAGGAGTGGAGTGGACAGGGATGACAGAGGAAGATTGAAACATATAGAGATCAGACGGACAGGAGAAAAAACGAATATTGGAAAGAAGGGGGGAGTTTGGAGAGAGGGAGGAGGAGGGGGTAAGAGGAGAGAGAGAGAGAGGGCATTTGAGCTGCTCTGCTCTGCTGGCACAGCACGTGGCTCCTGCCATTTGTCAGGATTTGGGCGGGAAAATTGCCCTCGGTGTCTCTCCCAGATGGCAACTTTTCCCGAAAAAGGCTCAGAGGATACAGCTGGCAGAGAGAGAGAGAGAGAGAGAGAGAGAGAGAGAGAGAGAGAGAGAGAGAGAGAGAGAGAGAGGGGCTCTTTTCCCACTCCTCTGCGGTTATGTCTGTGCTGCCCAATGCGCTGTGAGAACTGGGCATTCTGCCAGTGACAAAGCTAAGCCCTCCTTTCACTCTCTCTCTCTCTTCTCTGGATATCAGCACATCTCTCACTCTCTCGCTGCCGGTGACCCGTGTGTTATTGGGCTGGTCAGGCTGAGTGGACGTCTGCTGAGTGTCTCATGGCAGAGGTCAGAGAGACACTGTCTGACGCCTAATACGAATGTTTGATGAGTTTCCCTTAAGTGCTGTGTGTGACATCACATGAAAGTAGGCTTCCTGGAGCTGGGCTGGGTGTTAGTGCTATTTATGCCCCAAAGTGTGTGCAGTTACCATAATTTCTTCATTGACAGTGGTTTGGAGTGCACACACATACATGGATCGGCATGTAATTTCACTTGAAGAAGCATCGCCAACACAACAGGCTTTGGAGAAGCTGCTTACAAACCTAAAGTCACAATACTCAGTGCCAAGCATTTCTGGCCTGCTATTGGATTGTGGAGGAGTGGTGCTGTATGCAGTGATGAAGCTCTTTTGATCACTTTGCGTTGAAATTATAAAGCGCATTGTATATGTCTGGGATGATTTGGACTAGTAGAGCTCTGCTGTATATATTTGGAATGAGCTTGAATAATAAAACTCAAATAAACACCTCAGGGATGAGTTGGAATACTTGAGCTCTGCTGCAGACTGTTGGGATGAGTTGAAATAATAAAAAGGTAGTGCCCCTGTCACAGCTCCAGGGACCTGGAGGTTGTGGGTTCGAGTCCCGCTCCCGGTGACTGTCTGTGAGGAGTGTGGTGTGTTTTCTCTGTGTCTGCGTGGGTTTCCTCCGGGTGAATGTCTGTGAGGAGTGTGGTGTGTTCTCCCTGTGTCTGCGTGGGTTTTCTCCGGGTGCTCCGGTTTCCTCCCACAGTCCAAAACACACGTTGGTAGGTGGATTGCTGACTCAAAAGTGTTCATAGGTGTGAGTGTGTGAGTGAATGTGTGAGTGTGTGTGTTGCCCTGTGACTGGCGCCCCCTCCAGGGTGTATTCCCGCCTTGCGCCCAATGATTCCAGGTAGGCTCTGGACCCACCGTGACCCTGAACTGGATAAGGGTTACAGATAATGAATGAATGAACGAAAGAATGAATGAATTAGTTATCAAACATCAGTATCTGAAATGTCTCATATTTGAGTGCAATCAAACCTTCAAAGCAATGTTCCAGTGCTCCCAGAACCCTAGAGCTATTACAGGGTAAGAATGTAATTGATTTCAGAGGAAATGTTGGAGATGTTTGGTCACATTCACACAATTTGGACATGCATTGTCTTAGTGCAGAGTCACTGAAGCCTGATACGAGGCTCATTCTCCGTCTTGCTTGTGTTGTCAGGTCCAGAGTGTTTAAACAAAGATGTTTTCTCAGCTGCAGTCATTAGAACAGCGTGGCATTTTCCTGACTGGCCCCTTCATGTCTGGGACAGGAGCAGAAAGAGAGATGCGCTCGTGCAAGTTTAGCGTTGTTTATTTCCCTGGCTCTGAAAGGCTAATCTCCTAAGATGGACATGTTAAAAGGACACAGCAACAATTAGGCATACACATTTACAGGGTAAACTCCCCCTAGTCTGCGGGGGGACGAGCTGGGTGTCATTGTGGTGCTTATCGCTGGAGAAACATCTGCTAGAGAGGATGCATCACCACAGGATAACGAGCATTAGCGTGGAGGTAAAGGAGGAGAGAGAGGTTCCTTTACAGCCTGTCTGGGGCGGGACAGCCCTATCTCTCCTCAGCCGTTCCTCCACATCTTTCTCCGGCTGTGACAGGAGAATGAAACAGCTGAATGAATTAGTCTTTATGAGCGTGTGCTCGGTAATCCCCCCCGTGCGAGTCTCGCTGCTCTAAACAGTGGGCAGGCACAGGGCCTGCTAAGGATGCTAAATACAGAGCTTCCAGAGGCTGTCCAGGTCTGTCCAGAGACTGAGAGGAGCTTGTGTTGCTTTAATTGGCAGCAGGGTCCTGTCACAGCTGACAAGAACTCCCCAGAGGAGCATGATGCCTAGCGCTGATAGCTCGTCCAAAGCTGAAGCTATATGTGCTGTTGTATTAGAAGGAAAACCTGCAGTGCAGTGGTAAAACCAGAATCTCATTTCGATGGTGGCCTGGTTATAGCTTGCAGCATTATTTCTCTGCTTCTGGTGATGCACTGAAATTCTTGGCCAAAGCTGAAATTCAGGATAGAATTTGTGCAAAAAAACAAAACTGAAAAAAGTTGATAAAAAATAAACACATCAACAGAAAACACTCATCCATAAGAATTAATTACATTTAGTTATAAACCTAAAGTGAGCTGCCTTGTGTTTTAAATGCCACCTTAAATTGTGCAGCAGTGACATTCTAGCTCTTATACTTTATACTAGAATTTCCATTCAACTTTAAAATGCGCCGGAGATAAATTCTGCAGATAATCTGTTGAATGGGGCCTTAGAAGAACAAAATCAAGCAGTTTTTAATCATTTTGAGTTTGTTTAATCTTTTGAATAAAATGTGTATTAATTTTAGTCTCAGTTAGTGATTTAATTATTGTTAGATTTAGTGTAGTTTTAGTCAATGAAATCTAAACATTTTAAAATTAGGGTTTAATCCTAATTTTATTCATGCAATTTTAAACGTTTTAGTATTTTAAGTATTATTATTACATTTATATCCCAGACAGCGAGCATATATCGGTCCACTGGCATAAAAAGGCTGGCACACCACTGACTGTAGACCACTGCTGGTCCACCATCGGACCACTCAGGTCACTGTCATGTACAGGATATAACTCATTTATAATCTCCTCAAACAGATTTTACACTCACAGAGACTTTTATTCTGAAAAACACACTAATACAAATATTACCAACAACTATGAGAGATATAATAATGAGTATAAGCCGGATATAAAATGATTAAATGATAAAAATGTTTACACTGTGCTGATTAAAATTATTTACTAATCTTATTTATAAAGAATAACAAAAATAACCTAATGAAGGACAAAAATGTAAATTGGACTGTGAATGGAAAAGTGCTAAAATGTGGCATTTTGTCTAAAATTCTGTTTAATCACCATTGGTCCGCCCAGAAAATGCTGTGTAAAACACTAGTGGACCACCAACTTTGCCCTCAGTGGGTCAACAGTTGTCCGCCATCTCCTTGCTATCAGGCTACATGCTAACACCCCAAATAAGGGAAGAAATATGACCACTTTTTCTTCAAAATTGTTCCGCATTTATTTAGCATTAGCATTTTAACTTCAAAGTGTGCAGCAGAAGGCATCTCAAACCGAGACTATCTGAGACTTTCAGAGAGTTTCAACTTTATGAATCAATCACTCACTTCCTCTTGGCTGCTCACATCCCTATGACAACAACAAACATGGAGTATTTGCCTGTTTTTATTTCCTTTTGATTTTCTCTTTCTAACTCAGAAACAACAGGTCATTTATCAGTCATTTTTTTCCTCAGTTTCTGTTGAAAATTGCAAAATAATTCCTAATAGTTTTCATCTTAAAATCTGTCTAGCTTTTATATTTTAATTATTAAAGTTTTTTTTAATTATTTTATTTTTTATTTTAGATTTTATCTTTTATTGTGAAAAATAGGTTGTCAGTAAATATTTATGTCATAGTTTTATTAACACTTCATCTATATATGATTTAAACTCCCAGTTTTAGCTAATTTTCCTCCCTAGTTATGAGTCCTCTCCTAACCCACCCTCTCACTGACATCTCCACCATCACACACTGTCCCAGCAGCCTCAGGGGGGTAGAAGCAAACATGTGTGTCCTCTGAGACAACTGACGCCACTACAGTTTCCAAGCTGCCTCTCACGCAATGTTCTCTGAATTGAAGGAGAATGTAAACTGCCCAGATCTGTCACATCAGCTGATGGACATCAAAAGTGGGCATCCTACCCCTAGAGAGCGAGGCGAGTTGTGTTATTCAGCCTGCCTAGGAAAGCACCTGAAATCACCAGTGATTCCAACCTGCGGTGTCGAGGTGACAGGGTCAATGATGAGACTGCTACATTGTGTGTTTGTTTGTGAGATGTTTGTTTGAACTCCTCTGATGCTGGTTTGACACCTCGCTGCTCTATGAACTCTATTTTGCTCTAACTTTATCCTGTAGCAACAGTGTTTGTCAACAAGAAACGATGTGAAAGTTCTGTGTAAACTAAACCTCCCGTCCTGCTCAAAGTTGAGTATTTTCCCTTCATGAATCAGTGTGTTTTAGTGTCATCACTCAAATGTAAAAGTGTAGTTAGAATGGTGAAGTAAAAAAGTGAAATTCCTTTTCATCTACAGAGTTGGGTTTCAGTGGAGGGTCTCTGTTGTTCTCTCAGCTCAGAGGGCTGATGGATCAAGGCTGTCTTTGCTGGGCTGGGGCTGATAGATCCTCCCTCTCATGCTTCTCACTCGCTCTCTCTCTCTACTTTTGTTCCAGGTTTGTGTCTGGAAGATAAAGGAACTCCTTCACCCTACAGCTATTGGTGAGTGCTGCATCTTTTCCAGCTGGAGAGCTTTCTCATAGATACACTCACACAGCACAGCACTCTCCAGAAAAGCACTTTCTACAAGAGTCCTTAAAGAAGACATTAGCCATGCATTTAAATATCTGAGCTCCACAAGCCACATCTTAATACGTGTTTATAATGGTCTGATTGTCTACAATAAAACAAGAAGGCAGTTGCATGTGGGCAATCTGCTACTGCTCAAACTCTGCATAAAACAATATTTGCTGAGCAAATACTGGAGTGAAAGAAAAAGGAACAGTATTTTTTAACTCTATTAAATTCTTTACATTATATATGTCTTGTAATAGGGCGGCACGGTGGTGTAGCAGGTAGGTGTCGCAGTCACACAGCTCCAGGGCCTGTCTGTGAGTTTGGTGTGTTCTCTCTGTGTCTGCGTGGGTTTCCTTAGGGTGACTGTCTGTGAGGAGTGTGGTGTGTTCTCCCTGTGTCTGCGTGGGTTTCCTCCGGATGACTGTCTGTGAGGAGTATGGTGTGTTCTCTCTGTGTCTGTGTGGGTTTCCTCCGGACACGTTGGTAGGTGGATTGGCGACTCAAAAGTATCCGTAGGTGTGAGTGAATGTGTGAGTGTGTCGCCTTGTGAAGGACTGGCGCCCCCTCCAGGGTGTGTTCCCACCTTGCGCCCAGTGATTCTGGGTAGGCTCCGGACCCACCGCGACCCTGAACCGGATAAGCAGTTTTAGACAGTGAATGAATGTTTTGTAATGTGTTTTTGGTCAAAGCTATCCCTTGTCAAAAGATTCTACACCATTTTATACAGCAAGATACTCATGGTAATTTTGTTTCATATTAAATAATCACAGTCTTGATCTGTCCGTTTCGACATAAGTAATGAACTTTCATGTTTTTCTCATGGCCACATAGTGAAGTTTGATTTTTGTGAAGTAATCTTGCAATTAAATGCCTGTTTTCACCCTGTTCATAGTGTGTTTGCTTAAAGTCAGGTCCCTATGATGCCAGTGGGTCTTATGGGCACAGATAAGAAACACAAAACCCACCTTTGTCTGGCAGTCGCTGATTGTGTCCATTACTGCCCTGTCTGTCTACACTCCGCAGTATATCACTAACTGCCACATCCACAATTAAATAACAGTGACAGACAGACGTGAACCCAGAATGCAACGCAGAAGAAGTGTGGAGAAGGGAGACAGGGCTTTAAGGCTGTTGGTGTTTCATAAACGACCATTCGATTCCAGTGTAATCCTTTTGGTGCTTGTTGACCCTCTCGTGTCCTCTACGCTGCATAATGTGCCTCGCCTATGTTTGATTACAGACTCTTTAGTGGGACGAGAGGGATGTACTGTTAGTCTGTTCCTATGTATAACTCTCTGTGTGTGTGTGTGTGTGTGTGTGTGTGTGTGGGTAATATGTGATCCGCACAGGCCTTGAGTGTTTAACCCCACAGCAGTGGCTCTAAAATGACAACATTAGCAGCAATCATGTTTGATGCACCAGGATTACACAGTGGCTAAAGCAAGAAGCATTACACAGGATTCGTGCGTGTTCTGCGATCTTTATATTTTAATACTGGAGCGTTTCTGGGAAATAGTTTAACTGAATCTGCACGAATCTGAGTGAAATCTGCCTTAAAAAACAAACTAAACTATATGTAACTTTGATCCACCAACACCACATGGACATTTTAAATAAACACTAGGTTAGATTTGATATTTTAGCTTGTAGAGTGCCATTCATTTGACAGCGCTGTCTTGAAATCAAAAGGGAAGAGGCAGAAGGAGGTTGTTTTCTACGCTTTCACAAAGGCTCTGTTCTCCCTATTACAGTTGAGTGAAGCATCACAATGATTTTTTTAAGCTAAGAATGCTACCTAGTGTCCCTCTAACAAGGTTAAAGACTTGTTTTTATTTTGGAGAAGGTCTTTAAATACAAGGACACACTTCATTCACTGTCAAAACAGCCTCAAAGAAGGGAAAATAAAAAGAGAAGGTTAAACAAACAATCGTGCAAGGCCTCTTAGAGCACCATTGATTGATAAACAACACTTGTGAAAAAGCATTGTGGGTCTGAAAGGACGTGGAGCAGTTTACCACGAGGTGGCCGGAGATGGGAAATGAGACAAAGCTGTTAATACACATCATAGATGATTTCAAAATCAGTGCAGAAGTTTGACAGTATCCTGCTCTTTGTGTTTGGACTTTGCTCCATCTGACCTTGAACGTTTCCAAGTTTTTAAAGGTTTTTGGAGTATTTTTAAAGCTGCTTTGATGTTGTCAAACCAAAGTGCGTCAGGCTTTACGGCCCCACAAACTGCGATTTCAATGTGTATGTTCAGTGTGTATCGTATAGCGAGGCGTAGAGATGCAGTGAAAACTGGCTAGAGGAAGAACCGCACATGTTTGGACAGGACGGTGGGTGGAGCTTGCTGGTGGGGTTCTTTGAAGACAAGGAGCGTGGAGGAAGTGGAGAGAAAAACAGCAGATGAACGGTTCACCTCTCACAGCCCTCCTTCATCACTTATTCATCCTCTTCTTCACTTTAATATTCACGGCAGCGGTTCAGTTGGAGTCCTACGATTCCCAGGATGTGTGCTGCCATTTTTCTGCGGTTTTCCCTGCTGTAAAGCACCTGTTTCAACTCATCTGATGATTATCAAGCTGGGTCAGGTGAAGAAAAAAAAAAACCCAAAAATCTGCAGAGCATGAGGTCTCCACAACTGGGACTCGTTATGCAGCAGATGTTGTGTATGAAGCTCTGTGTTTCTCCTGCTGTAGAGAGGTGCAGCGTGTCCCGGTGCCAATCTTTTTGACTGGCATTGGCCAAAGGCACAGAGTTACACAGCTCCAGTCATATCAGACATGCCCAAACTTTAAGACATCTTGCGTTTGCATCCTGTTTATCTATAATAAACAGACTCTACTCTTCCTAGAAGGCTTCACACTAGATGTAGCTGTGAGGATTTGATTACATTCTGCTGTAAGAGCATTATTAAGGGCCTTTTATCCCTGATGAACTTATTGTGCACAATAATCATATTCTGTTGGACAGTTTGGAGGCAACTGTGGACAACTCCCAAACATGTGTTTTAAAAAGTCATTACATTTTAAGCTTACGTTTAATTTAGGTCTAAAACCTGGTTTAAAACAAATCAGTACCAAACCAATAATCATCAGGACTGCAAAACCATGTGGGAAAGACTGTTCAAACAATTAATCACACAGCTTTTCAGGCTTGATCAAATCTGGACAGATGTTAGGTCCAGCACAACTGGTCAGACGTTCCCCTGATTCATCTAATAGACTGAATTTGCTTCCACGTGTTACAGAACTGGGACTGCATGGTGGCGCAGCAGGTAGTGTCGCAGTCAAACAGCTCCAGTGGCCTGGAGGTTGTGGGTTCGATTCCCGCTGTCTGTTTGTGAGGAGTTGGTGTGTTCTATCTGTGTCTGCGTGGGTTTCCTCCGGGTGACTGTCTGTGAGGAGTTGGTGTGTTCTCCCTGTGTCTGCGTGGGTTTCCTCCGGGTGACTGTCTGTGAGGAGTTGGTGTGTTCTCCCCGTGTCCGCGTGGACACAGTCCACGGTCCAAAAACACACATTGGTAGGTGGATTGGAGACTCAAAAGACTCTGAGACTCTGTCAGTAGGTATGAGTGTGTGTGTGTGTGTTGCCCTGTGAAGGATTGGCGCCCCCTCCAGGGTGCATTCCCACCTTGCGCCCAAAGATTCCAGGTAGGTTCTGGACCCACCGTGACCCTGAACTGCGCTTACAGATAATGAATGAATGAATGAATGTTACAGAGTTAAATCAGTGGTCACTGACAGGCCTTTATCAGAAGATTAAATTTTTTAGATTCCAGTGTCCATCATATTCACATCAAAACAAATCAAATAGATTGCTTTATCATCACTTTGTCTTGAGGTTTATTTGGTTTTGGTGATTGATAATTAATAGGTTGATGCCTTTTGTTTACGTGGATATTTGGTGCACAGTTGAGTAAACTACATTAGTAAACTTCATTCAGGTTGTGCTTCTTAATTCTCTGTACGCTGGAATACTTGTGTTGTTTAAAGAAGAAAGTGATTTGACGAAGAAGGAAGCTTTCTTTTCAGTGAGTGTGAGCGACTGTAACATGGTATTAGAGTTGGGTATTTCCCACAGGAGCAGGCTGTAATTTTTTGAAAGAGCACAGTCAGGATTAATGTTGCTTTTCCTCTGCTCTCAGCTTGTGCTGATCTGTCTTTACTCAAAATCCCGTGTGTCAGAGTTTGATTGAATTGGGACAGATGTGTCGGTTGTGGGTCTGTAGGGAGTGGTAAGGGTAACATAGCATTTTTATCGGAAATCATAGAGCTGATGTTCTGGAGATGGCACTGATATGATAGTCCTATATTCAGCAGACAACACTGAACTTCAGAAGAAAACGAATGATGCCTGTCCAGTTCTGTACCAACTGAAGGCTGGAATGTTATGGAATTGCTTATAAGCCACATGGTAATGTGGTCTAAGCATAGGCCCAGTCATTGGGTGATTGCCTGTTCGATTCCTGCTGGTGCCTTAGCCGAATATGTCCAGGAGTCCAAGAGATTCCAGCTGACACTTTGTGTGAGTGGAATGGCCTTCCTTTTCCCACATCACACTAACATGTCTCTGAGGAAGCATGTGCTTGCCTTCACCCTCCTGGTTTGGTGGATATATATATACACTATATATATATTTACTTATCTGTATAAAATGGTGTAGAATCTTTTGACAAGGGATAGCTTTGGCCAAAAAGACATTACAAGACATTCATTCATTATCTGTATGCGTTTATCCAGTTCAAGGTCGCGGTGGGTCCAGAGCCTACCTGGAATCATTAGGCGCAAGGCGGGAATATGCCCTGGAGGGGGCGCCAGTCCTTCACAGGGCAACACACACTTACACATTCACTCACACACTGACACCTACAGACACTTTACTCACCAGTCGACCTACCAACGTGTGTTTTTGGAGCGTGGGAGGAAACCGAAGCACCTGGAGGAAACCCACCCAGACACAGGGAGAACACACCACACTCCTCACAGACAGTCATCCGGAGGAAACCCACACAGACACAGGGAGAACACACCACACTCCTCACAGACAGTCATCCGGAGGAAACCACACAGACACAGAGAGAACACACCACACTCCTCACAGACAGTCACCCGGAGGAAACCCACGCAGACACAGGGAGAACACACCACACTCCTCACAGACAGTCACCCGGAGGAAACCCACGCAGACACAGAGAGAACACACCACACTCCTCACAAACAGTCATCCGGAGGAAACCCACGCAGACACAGGGAGAACACACCACACTCCTCCCTGGAGCTGTGTGACTGCAACACTACCTGTTGCGCCAGCGTGCCGCCTATATATATATCAGTATAAGCTGTTAGCATCAAAATAGGCTGGTATCACACGTCTCTTGTTTTAAGGTGGCACTTGTACACAGTTCTGTTTAACACACTGACTGACTGTGAGTTAGAGGATTAGTGTCAGCGTTGCCATGTCTGCAGTCTCTGTGCGGAACTGGGCTATTTTCTCTGTGTATCCACTGGAGGAATTCACTGAATAATCATAGGAGGAGGGTTTATTAATGAATGTTGCCGGCTGGCTGCTGCTGATGGCTCTGTCCATGATTTCTAAGAGCGAACACTTTGGAAGCAGCCAGAAACTCGGAGAACAAATTTATGCATGCATTCGTAATACACAGTCTGCGGTACACACCCTTTACCAGGCGCTGAATACAGGGGTCAGAGTACACTGTCTTCGTCCTGTCACACGCAGACACTCGGAATCTGCTCTTTCCAGCTCGCTGAGCTTTGATTATAACTGGCAGAAGTTAATGGGAATTTTGGAGCCTATGCTATAGAATATATGAGATCTGCCCATCACATGTCGAATTTGAGACAGCTCCACAAAGCGAAACTAATTATTTTTCTTTTCACTTCCACCCACCTAGTGCCACTGCGCTGAGAGCTGAGTGATTGTTGGAATAACTTCTGTATTGTAAACCTCATTTTGGTGACGTTATTTTGCTTCACGTAAATGTCCTTGCACCCTTTTGCGCAAAGCGCAGCAGTATTAGAAAAAGTTTGTAGGAAATGAGGGGCTGTCCTTCCTCGTACAAATGAAATCCTAATGGAAACATTTGCATAGAGATTGTGGTGTGAATGTGAGGACGGTTCTCATTTCCTTCTGTGATTTCTCTAGCGTTTTTCTTTTTCTTTCTCTGATCGATGGAAGGTAATAACGCAGAATGTCTGCTGTGCTGAGCTCGCTGTGTTTAAGGAGACAGGCAGGTCATTATAGAGAGAGATGTAGTGGGAAATTAAAATGTAATTATCTTTTGTAACCCAAGGTATTCCTGTAATGTTTATTAATCGATGATAGCGGACTAGCTTATCGCTCTGTTCTAATACACCACACAAAATGTCCGTCTTTGCTCGGTTTAGTAGCAACTGTTTCCAAGCATGTGGCCCCTGGTGAATTGAAGGTTGTTTCTCGGGTTTGTACGGTTGGGTTCTGCAGGGTACGAGGCATTAATGACGGCCCTGCTCCTCTACGTTGAAGTTTCTCCTCACTACAGATTCCCACCCTTTCAGATTCTGACCTTCAGGAATTGGGTCTAGGGTAGCGCAAGCAGCCTATTTTTACCCCTGATGAGAGTTGCCTACTTTAATAAACTAGAAATATTCATTTTAATGTCATTTATGCTAGTGCTCTGTACTTGGGTGGTGCTTTCCACCCTAACGGTTAGGGAGACTGCATGGGCCAAGAGTGTGTTGCATGGGGAGATCAGTTTCTGCAACTAAAGAGCTCCAGAAAGAAACAGCACTGCTGAGGAGATCAGATTCTCTCTGGTGTTTTCTTTCCTCTCTACTCCATGATTGCTGCGCGCCAATCTCATGACTGATTGAACACGGCTGGGGATTAGAGGTTAAAAGGAAAGAGGATTGGACTCGAGCGCTGGCCGTTTAGTTTGAGTTCTGCTGGTTTGTAGAAGCCAGCGGAGTCAGAGAGCGTTGTCACCCAGCTTCACACCCAGCAGCCCACACTGCACTTCAGAACGGAGCCCCGTAATCTCCATCCAAAACATCTCCGTCTACGTCTGCTTCAGGATGATAGAGGAGACACAATGGCAAACGGCTCAGCCCCCCATCCTCCATCTTCCATTCATAGCCCCTCATCATCCCTCCATCCTCTACCCTACAGCCCCTCAGCTTCCCTCCTTGAATCATCTCTGATAGATTTTAATCTCTGATGGATTTTTGAGGACAATATTTATCTAAATTTCCTGCAATTCGCTTGTTTTAAATGGACAAGTTTCTTTGGTGGACTTTTACCCAAATGTGTCATTTCCTCACAAAGGACAGTCAGTGACAACACAATCTCTCCAGCTTAGACATGGACTTTGTGACCATTAAAAGGCCTGTAAAATTGGTGTGTACGGCACAGATCTGGCTTTTTAATGCCTTGCTGCCAGGAAAAGCCCCGGTGTAAAGTGATGATATGCCTTCTGCTGTAATGATAAGCTCCTAATCCTCTGTATGTTTGGTGCGGAGTGATCAGATTGGCTGTGAAGAGAAGAAGAGCAGAGTTTGTTGCCTGTCATCAAATATCTTCTTAAATGTATAAAGAATCAATTCCTCCAAAGCAGCCTTATCGGTGCCGCCTTAAAGCTGGAAATGGCCATGAGCCTGTGCCTCGCTGCTGCAGCATAATGAAAGTTTGCACCGTTTTGGGGTTTCTTAAAGACGTCTTAAAGACATTTCTTAGGTTCACTTTAGCTGTCTCTGTTCACACTTCACAAATGCTGTGTTTGTTTTCTATTTGGGGGAAAATGGGGGAATGTGTACCTCGTGTAATTTGTAGCTGTTTCTAATTTTCTAACAGTTGCTTTAACACATACCTACATCAGAACATCGTTTTGTTTGAAAACATCCGTGAAATAAGATGGGACCTGTTTGTTCAGGTTCTGAGGTGGGAGGTGATCTTAGTGTGTTTGTGTATGTGTTTGTGTAGGTGTGTGTTTGTGTGTATGTTTGTGTATATATGTGTTTGGGTATGTTTTTGAGAAAGTGTGTGCTGTTTGTGTAGGTGTGTATTTGTGTGTAGGTTTGTGTATGTGTGTATTTTTGTGTGTTTGTATAGGTGTGTGTTTGTGTGTAGGTTTGTGTATATGTGTATTTTTGTGTGTTTGTATTTTTGTGTGTTTGTGTATTTGTGTGTTTGTGTATAGGTTTGTGTATATGTGTGTATTTGTGTAGGTGTGTGTTTGTGTGTAGGTTTGTGTATATGTGTGTTTGTGTATAGGTTTGTGTATATGTGTGTTTGTGTGTAGGTTTGTGTATTTGTATAGGTGTGTGTTTGTGTGTAGGTTTGTGTATAATTGTGTATTTTTGTGTGTTTGTATTTTTGTGTGTTTGTGTATTTGTGTGTTTGTGTATAGGTTTGTGTATATGTGTGTATTTGTGTAGGTGTGTGTTTGTGTATATTTGTGTATTTTTGTGTGTTTGTATAAGTGTGTGTTTGTGTGTAGGTTTGTGTATGTGTGTATTTCTGTATGTTTGTGTAGGTGTGTGTTTGTGTGTAGGTTTGTGTATGTGTGTGTTTGTATAGGTGTGTGTTTGTGTGTAGGTTTGTGTATATGTGTGTTTGTATAGGTGTGTGTTTGTGTGTAGGTTTGTGTATGTGTGTATTTCTGTGTGTCTGTGTAGGTGTGTGTTTGTGTGTAGGTTTGTGTATATGTGTGTTTGTGTATAGATTTGTGTATATGTGTGTATTTTTGTGTGTTTGGGTATGTGTGTGTGTAGGTGTGTGTTTATGTCTTTGTTTAAGTATGTTGATGTTTACATTTTTATGTAAATGTCTCTGTGTGTGTGTGTGTGTGTGTGCAGGGTGTATGTGTTTATTTGCCTATACACATGCTCTGGCATACTCTCATATTCTCCTTGTTGAAAGTCATTAAGGCAGTTTAGTCGAGCTCGAGCCACAACTGTTGTTCCAAATGAATCAGATCCCAAAAGAGCTCTGTGTGGAAACAGCACAATAATTTGATAGTTCAGAGCAGGAAAATTGTTTCTTCTCTCTTTCTACGGAGGCTTGGGCTATTAAAGATTATTGTTGTGATCACAGAGGCAGGTAATAGGAGTGGCATCTCGGAGCTGTTCCTCATTTGCATGAAAGCGTCTGTGTCTTAATGACTGTTCTTAGCTACATACAGAGACGCAGCGGTGAGAAAAATAGACCTCCTGAACGCATTTAGAGGTGTAATATCTTTGGCATATTGGTTTTTGTGGTTTTAGCATCTGGCTCTTGGTTTTTAATCTCATCATGTTTGTGAGGATCTGGTTTATTACTAGAATGAATTAATCTGACCGTTGTCCAGCGTGGCAGATGGCTGCTGATCATTGTGGTTTAGTGGAGATGGATTTAGAGCTGCAGTGCGTAATACTTTGGGTCTGTGTGATGTAATCAGTCATCATCATAATCCACAGACTACATCAGAGATCCTGTACGTCAGAACCAACCTCACACTATCTCCCATTGCTGCATAATGACTTACATTCATTCGTTCATTTATTATCTGTAACCCTTATTCAGTTCAGGGTTGCGGTGGGTTCGGAGCCTACCCGGAATCATTGGGCACAATGCAGGAATACACCCTGGAGGGGGCGCCAGTCCTTCACAGGGCAACACATGCACACACACACATTCACTCACACCTAAGGACACATTTGAGTTGCCAATCCACCTACCAACGTGTGTTTTTGGACTGTGGGTCGAAACCGGAGCACACGGAGGAAACCCACGCAGACACAGGGAGAACACACCACACTCCTCACAGACAGTCACCCGGAGGAAACCCACGCAGACACAGGGAGAACACACCACACTCCTCACAGACAGTCACCCGGAGGAAACCCACGCAGACACAGGGAGAACACACCACACTCCTCACAGACAGTCACACGGAGGAAACCCACACAGACACAGGGAGAACACACCACACTCCTCACAGACAGTCACCCGGAGGAAACCCACGCAGACACAGAGAGAACACACCACACTCCTCACAGACAGTCACCCGGAGTGGGGCTTGAATCCACAACCTCCCAGATCCCTGGAGTCGTGCGACTGCGACACCTATACTTACGTTTACATTTAATTTCAATAGTATTAGTCTGTGCATAATTGGTTTAAAATGACAAAAAATTTGGTACAATTTCTGCAAAAACAACTATGTTAACTAAAATTTAAAAATATACTGAAAAATAGCATTGCCATAAAATGAATAGGATAGCTGTGGTTAACCAATGAGTAATACCCCGAGTGTCAAGAGGGTTACTAATGGTCTGCTTGCACTACCACAAACCCAGCCCCACCCAGAATTATTTCCCCAGAGGAAATTTGGAGAAACAGGGTTGCCTTGCCCTTAAACAAAGGAACAGCTCACATGCTGCAGAGTCCAAACACACAATGTGAGATGACCATTGTCTCAGTAGAAACTGTATGCTCAGTTGCTGAGAACTGTTCTGAACATGGTTCATATTCCACATCTGTTGAGTGGATATTGGTTTCTCCAGATTAGGTGTTTGGGTTCAGGGTTCAGGCGTTCCCTAGTTTAAGGGCCATTATACCACTGCTACTTCCAACCCTGCAGTGTGATTGGCTGAGAGAGGTTGGAGTGCCAATATCTCTTCAGGTATTATTCCACCAAATATAAACACAATTCCAGCACTTACAAGAGAGAGGTGGGCTGTGTGGCCGTTTTCAACCAACGTGGAACCTTTTTTTGAAGAATGAGTCAAGGTGCTTTATTTTCATTTTTATTCGCTGCTTTAGTTCATCAGCTTCGCATACAGCTCTAGATATCTACTCAGAGATACTCAGTTTAACTTTAACAGACAACAGGAATTTACAAACTGAACCCACTCTAAACAATGGCTAAATCGTGATATTTTACTGACTCTATCCGTGCATCTCTGGCTCTGACACTGTCCTGGTTGAGATCGACAGCAACTCTGAATTATGCAGCCTTGGTTCCTGTCAGGGCGGCACGGTGGTGCAGCAGGTAGTGTCGCAGTCACACAGCTCCAGGGACCTGGGGGTGGTGGGTTCGATTCCTGCTCTGGGTGACTGTCTGTGAGGAGTGTGGTGTGTTCTCTCTGTGTCTGCGTGGGTTTCCTCCGGGTGACTGTCTGTGAGGAGTGTGGTGTGTTCTCCCTGTGTCTGCGTGGGTTTCCTCCATGTGCTCCGGTTTCCTCCCACGCTCCAAAAACACACATTGGTAGGTGGATTGGTGACTCAAAAGTGTCTATAGGTGTGAGTGAATGTGTGAGTGTGTGTTGCCCTGTGAAGGACTGGTGCCCCCTTCCGGGGTGTATTCTCACCTTGTGCCCAGTGATTCCAGGTAGGCTCTGGACCCACGGTCACCCTGAACTGAATAAGCGCTTACAGTTAATGAATGAATGGTTCCCATCAAAACTGGTGCAAATGCAGGACTGACTCGCTGCAGAGCACCAAGGCACAAGAATCATGAATGGAACCAGTTCAAGATGATATTGGCACTGGTGTGCTGATCTTCAGGACTCAGCCTACAGCTGCAGCACACCAGTGCCAGTATCTCACAATATAGCATGAGCTTGAATGTGATGCTACTGTGTCACTACTGTGCTGGTATCACTGCTGAGCTGAGAAAGCTCCACCACTCAATTATAAGCCGCTTAGTGGTGGTCCAATGGTGAGTGAATGGAGTAGGGGGGGGGTGCTCTGGGAATGCTCTTGTACACATATATGGTGGCTGTTTCTGATAATAAGGTTTGTAGGTGTGTACCTAATATACTGGCAACTCAGTGTAAACAAAAACATGAAAGATAAAAGGGTTGGTTTTCAATGGTTCTTTCTTCTGAAAAATGAAAGAGTGATAAAAAGTCTTTATAGATCACAGTCGCTTCTGTACAAGCTAAACGTGGGACTCGGCTTACGTCTGGATCAAAGGAGATGGAGAATTGTGTGATCGCGGCGAATCAGATGTGAAGTGACTCGTCTTGTGCTGTGTTGGGATCTTCCTCTCGAGTCGTGGATGCTGTTTTAGAGACGCAGCAACAGAGCGAGCCTCAAAACACAGAGCGCCTCCAAAGCACCAGCCCAAAATAGCTTGGAATCATGCATTATTCCTGCCGCCAGCTCGGTGCTGTCAGACTCTATTAGTCGCACTGATTTTGGGTCCACTCCCCTGTTTTCCACACACGCCTGCGTTTGAAAAGACTCTCCACATCTCATTTCCATAGCTATAGAGCGCATTGTGACAGGGAGTGATATTCTGTCTGTGTGGACGGACACCGTATCGGCTGCTGTTCTTTCACTCATTTTCTCCTGAGTCAGAGGTGGAATGAGCCTGAGGGTTGTGAGGCCGGGAAAGCGGAGGAACCTGGGAGACATGGTACCGATGGAGGGACGTGTCCATCCTCCCGTACCTCATTCGGTCACTTGTAATTGTGTCAGGTTTAGGGCTGGAGGATTGTACCAGTCGACCAGTGTGTAGGACAGATTTTAAGGTTAAAAAATTAGAAGATTTTAATGCTCACTTGCACACTACTGCACTAGGGGCAATAAACACCCACACACACAATCATAAACACACTTTTAGCCATTGTCCACCAAAAAAAACCCTTGGTAATGCATAATCAGGCTTAGTTCCAATGTTGCTGTAGCTGATTTCTGTGCCAGAGCCAGCGATAAATAGATAGAGTCAGGACAGAGTCATGGTTTTTCCAGTGTTTACAGCGGGGTCAGATGTTCCAAGTTCTGAGCCGTCTCACTGAAGCAGTTAACAGCAGAGAAAAATAGTCAATGCACCTTGTGTTGCACTGAACAAAGCCACAGAAAATACAAATAGAACATGTTCCCATGGAATTTCCTTTACTTTTATAACATGCTGTAAATGACCTCTCAAGCTCCACTGGGTGAAAATGCTTTATTTGAGGCTGTGAGGTCTTTCTGGTGCTTGACACACCCACAGATGTTGTCACGGTTTGCACTGAAGAATCTTTTTTTGAGTCTTTATGTTGGTGGAAATAGGACGGCACGGTGGTGCAGCAGGTAGGTGTCGCAGTCACACAGCTCCAGGGACCTGGAGGTTGTGGGTTCGATTCCCGCTCCGGGTGACTGTCTGTGAGGAGTTGGTGTGTTCTCCCTGTGTCTGCGTGGGTTTCCTCCAGGTGACTGTCTGTGAGGAGTGTGGTGTCTTCTCCCTGTGTCTGTGTGGGTTTCCTCCGGGTGCTCCGGTTTCCTCCCACAGTCCAAAAACACACATTGGTAGGTGGATTGGCGAATCAAAAGTGTCCGTAGTGTGTGAGTGAATATGTGAGTATGTGTGTTGCCCTGTGAAGGACTGGCGCCCCCTCCAGGGTGTATTCCTGCCTTGCGCCCAATGATTCCAGGTAGGCTCTGGACCCACCGTGACCCTGAATTGGATAAGTGGTTACAGATAATGGATGGATGGATGTTGGTGGAAAAGCCCTGAACAGTTCCAAATTAGATTCACAAACAGGCACCGAACCAACTCCACATTGGTGGAAAAGGGCTCTGTGGGCCATCCCAGTGGTCCAGAGAGCTGGGGGTTGTGTTTGGTCATGGGCACCTCAATTGAGGGAGGAGGCAGAGCTGTTCCTTTACCCACCCTACCCACATTTCCTACTGGTCGAGAGGATTGAACCAACAACCTTCCAGTCACAAGCCTCCTTCTCTAACCATAAGGCCACAGCTGCCCCCAAGGCAGCTTTCTTAGTTTCCTGAACTCTAATCTGAACTGTGTGCTCTGTGTGGGCTGGTTTTTATTTTTATTGTGAATCACAATACGTGTCAAAGTAGAGGTCAGTTACATTAAGTTGCATGCAAATGCTTTAGCGCCGCTGGTCAAATGAAATGTTTCATTGGTTTTCTTCTGCAGTTCTGCACTGCTTAGATTTTCTCTGCGCTTACGTCCACTGGAGAAGGGCTTATTAATGTCCTCATTAGCTGGAGCAGACAATAACACCACAATATGTGAGACAGGTTTAGCCTGTGTTCAGGAGAAATGGTCTTGTAAACGTGAATCATGACGGATTATGGAATATAAAACTGCACAGACACTCTGGGCGGACTTTAGGGGAACAGGGAAAAGAGGAGCGCAAGGAGAATACAGAATTAAGGCCCTTTAATGTTCATGCAGTGCATACATCTCATACATATTACATCAGGTGTGACACACAGCTCCACGCAGACTCACACTATAGAGCTGTATATGCACAGGTTTAGCCATGATACTGCAGCAAACATGCACAATAGGTTTATAGGGCTGGGGTGTGCTAGTAATAGGTTTAATAAACAGCGAGGCACTCATCTCAGGACATATAACAACAGGACCTAATGGGTTTTTGTTTTTGAGCCTCAAGCTAAAAGAACTCACTGTGTGTAGGAAAGATATGGGCAAGTATGTGTGTTGAAATTGTTTTGACAACAATCTGAGAACTGTGCCTGGAGGAAAGACTTGTTTGGTCAGAGCTTAATGTTTTTATTTGTTGCTGGTCAGTTAATTTAAAAAAACAGCTGTGATTCGTACATCATATACCAATAATGTTTTTGGGAGGAAAACCCATGCAGACACAGGGAGAACACACCACACTCCTCACAGACAGTCACCCGGAGGAAACCCACACAGACATAGGGAGAACACACCACACTCCTCAAAGACAGTCACCCGGAGGAAACCCTCGCAGACACAGGGAGAACACACCACACTCCTCACAGAAGGTCACCCGGAGGAAACCCACGCAGACACAGGGAGAACACACCATACTCCTTACAGACAGTCACCCGGAGGAAACCCACGCAGACACAGGGAGAACACACCACACTCCTCACAGACAGTCACCCGGAGGAAACCCTCGCAGACACAGGGAGAACACACCACACTCCTCACAGACAGTCACCCGGAGGAAACCCACGCAGACACAGAGAGAACACACCACACTCCTCACAGAAGGTCACCCGGAGGAAACCCACGCAGACACAGGGAGAACACACCACACTCCTCACAGACAGTCACCCGGAGCGGGGCTGAATCCCACAATGGGGTTGTGGGCACCTAACCCCACCGTGCTGCCCAATAGTGTTGTGTTTTTTAATCGATTTTATTTTTATTTTTGTGTATAAATAATACATGGACACTACTGGAAGAACTAAATAAAAAAAACAAATCTCTATTTTTATTGTTGTCTTTTGTAAAACTTTTGAAAATCCCAGCTGTCCTCCAGAACATCAGTGATCCAGTAGAGACTAAAATCTTCTTACTTTAAATTACTTTGACAGTTAAAGTTGTTTTCTTCTTCCGGAAAGTTACCCCAGGAGGAGATATGAGGCTTTGGTCTGACAGTGAAGATTCCTTCCCTTTTCCATACTTCCTTAAGCTGGGGTACTGAAATATGAGTCTTAGAGGTCCACTTACCAAACCTCCACAGAACTGAAGGTCCAGAGAGGTCAAAAGAGTGAGACAAATGAAGGGATATTTTTTCAGTCTGTTCATCTTTAAATGAGTGTTTCCCACCATCCACTCTTCTTTGTCATTTTGAAGAGGCCAATTTAATTTTGGACCTTTGTCGATTTGGTTAGCAGCTTTTGATAAGCACAAGTCAATGAACTAAAAGCTGGGGAGAGATGTCATTGTTGAGAAAATTGTTTCACCAGCTCTGTGTGGGATTGGACTGCGAGAAGTGAAGAGATAATGAGGAGTTTTTGCATTTTTGATGGTTTTTCTTTGGTCTGTAATAATGTGCATTTTGGTCTGCACCCAGAACAGGGGCATACGTTTCATATCAGTGTTTGGGGGGGTGACAATAAACAGTACAATTTCTAAAGACCAATTCCTGAGGAGTGCCAAAGGTCCCTGTACTTTTGTTATTGTAGTTTCTAACCCTGCAATGAAAAATGGAGAATGATACAGACACAAAAACACAAAATATTTACCAAAAAATGAGACTCACTGTGAGGAGTGTGGTGTGTTCTCCCTGTGTCCGCGTGGGTTTCCTCCGGGTGACTGTCTGTGAGGAGTGTGGTGTGTTCTCCCTGTGTCCGCGTGGGTTTCCTCCAGGTGCTCCGGTTTCCTCCCACAGTCCAAAAACACACATTGGTAGGTGGATTGGCGACTCAAAAGTGTCCCTAGGTGTGAGTGTGTGAGTGAATATGTGTGTGTGTATGTGTGTTGTCCTGTGAAGGACTGGCGCCCCCTCCAGGGTGTATTCCCACCTTGCGCCCAATGATTCCAGGTAGGCTCTGGACCCACCGCGACCCTGAACTGGATAAGGGTTACAGATAATGAATGAATGAATGAATGAGACTCAGTAGCATCTGTTGCTATGTAGCTTGATAATGGGGAAGAAAGTGTGCTTTCCTTTTCTTCAGTGTGAGGAGATTTTGGTCTAAAAATGAAGTCGATTCTCTATTGTTTTCATCACAGCCTTGTGACACAGGGCAGATACTGCTGTGAAATATCTACAATTCTTTCAGAGTGTGGTTCTAAATCAGTCCTGCTGTCCAATGCCTCCCTGCAGAGTGAGAGTGGGTGGAATAAAGTCAAATGTATTTACTGATTAGAAGTCAAGGAAAGTCATAAGGAAATGTTTTTCATTTTTGCCTTTTTTTCTTTAAAAGAAACTTTTTTTTTCATGGAGTCAGGGGTGGGGTGTTGTGTCTATAATACTTTTTTTTTATTATTATTTAAAATTGTGTAGTTATGCTTCAAATGATTACTGCAGGGGACACCTCTCACTTTTTTCCCAGGAAGGACTTTAACCAGTAAAACCTGTGATTACATGTAATGTGTTAAAATAACATCAATTCTAAATGCGGATATTAAGAAATGCACTAGATCCAGATTTATTGGTTGCTTGAAAAACATAAGGCTTTTTACAACAATGCCACAACCACCCACCAACAAAACAAAGGAGAGTGTCCGCCGCAGTGTGGACGTTTTCAGATGTGATGTCTCATGCTGCTGAGTCTTTGATCACATGCTTCAGCACGTATGTAACATATAAGGACCTATAAGTGTTTGTGTAAACATTTGCTTTTTGATGTGTGCATGTATCTCCTGGTTTGTGTGTGTGTATGTGTGTGTGTGTGTGTGTGTGAGAGAGAGAGAGAGATGTGCAGGTTTATGAATTATTCAGCTCCTAAGGGGAAGCTGTCAAAGGCCGAGGCAGCCGCTGTTTCATGTTGTATTGCAGTGAGTGTTTGTGTATGTGTGTATTTCTTTGCTGTACTAACACACACACACACACACACACACCCTTTCTCCTTCCTCCAGCTCCAACCCGACCCCCTGCTGCTCCTCAGCTTCCTTTATCTGACCAGTTATTGTTCTGACCACTATCAAACATTTTGGTTTCTCCATGAACCCCACCATTACTCCAGACAGCCCCCCGCTCACCTCCTCTGTCTCTCTCTCTCTCCACGGCCGAGCGAGGAGTAAATAACTGATAGAAGTGAGAATACTGGCTTTATCTTGATGGTGCGGTAATTGGAGCAGGCTTAGGAAGGACGTGGAGAAATAAAGAGAGTGAGAGGGTGAGAGAAAGAGAGCAATAGAGATGTTTTGTTTTGAACGGGCTCTGGCTCGTAGCTCCTGCTGTGGTGAGTTTATCTGCAGGCCATAACTCTGAGGCCACAGGCTATTACACTTACAAAACTTTTTGGACACTTCATGTAACATTTCTTCTGAAAAGAATGCTGTTAACAGGGAGTTTGACCCTTTCGGTATCAACCTCTGCTCTCCTGGGGTAATTTCTGTGAGGATTTGATGGCACTCAGCCAGGAGAACTGGTTTGGTCAGGTACTGTGGCTGTGTGATTAGTTCTAGATCATTCCAGCTCATCACAAAGGTTAGTGCATGATGCTCCATCACTCCACAGAATGCAGTTCTATTTTGCTTATGGTGACCTTAGGCTCATGTACAGATGAATATATGCAACACTCTTATAGAGAACTATGGGTGACACAAATAAGAGTTCTGACTACTCCATTACCCTACTTCATTACAGGAAAATCTGATTACATTACTGTGATTAGGTTGTTCCCCCGCTCCAGAGGGGTCCCCCACTGCTCATTATGCACAGAATTGACTATCACCTTCATCAGAGTACAGAGTTCACTCTTATTGCTGATAAAGAAGTGCAGGTTTTGCAGAGTAATGACACTGTGTTCAGCACTGGGCATCCCTCAGTGATTACTTAGCAAACTGCAGGGTCAGCGGAGGTCAGGCTCCTGCTCTAGTGACTGTGTCTACAAGCACGGATGAGTATTTTAAGCACGAATGCATCACAAGGAGAAAACCTACCACGTTTGATATGGAGTTGAGATGGAATATCAGAAGTGACCTGTAACAAATCTGTCCTGAAACAGCGTTCACTCTTAGTGTGGGGCGGTAGAGTGTTTGAATCATTTGAGCATGACCGCTGGAGCCTAACACTACAGAGAACACAGTTCCACTGCTACACAATCCATTAACTGATATTTTGCATTGGGCATGAAAGACCTTAAAGGGAACATAGGTGATTATGGAGAATCTGCTGTTCTCACAAGGGCAGCACGAGGCGCTGCAGGTAGTGTCACAGAAACACAGCTCCTGGGTCCTGGAGGTTGTGGGTTCGAGCCCCGCTCCAGGTGATTGTCTGGGAGGAGTTTGGTGTGTTCTCCCTGTGTCTGCAGGGGTTTCCTCTGGGTGACTGTCTGTGAGGAGTGTGGTGTGTTCTCCCTGTGTCTGCAGGGGTTTCCTCTGGGTGACTGTCTGTGAGGAGTGTGGTGTGTTCTCTCTGTGTCTGCGTGGGTTTCATCCGGGTGACTGTCTGTGAGGAGTGTGGTGTGTTCTCTCTGTGTCCGCGTGGGTTTCCTCCAGGTGACTGTCTGTGAGGAGTGTGGTGTGTTCTCCCTGTGTCTGTGTGGGTTTCTTCCGGGTGACTGTCTGTGAGGAGTGTGGTGTGTTCTCCCTGTGTCCGTGTGGGTTTCTTCCAGGTGCCCCGGTTTCTTCCCACGGTCCGAAAAAACACACGTTGATAGGTGCGCACTCCCACTCAGGGAGGGTTTCCTTGGTTTTGGGCCATTTTCCACATATTGTGAATGTACAGGACCAGTCAAAAGTTTGGACACACCTTCTTCTTATTATTATTATTATTTTTTTTTTCTACATGGTAAATGAATGTGGAAGACACTAAATCTATGAAGGAACACATCTGGAATTATGTAGTAAACAAAAAAGTGTTAAACAAACCAGAGAATGTTTTATACTTTTGAAAGATTCTTCAAAGTAGCCACCATGTGCCTTGCACCCTCTCAGTCGGCTTCATGAGGTCGTCACCTGGAACTGTTTTCAGTGAATAGCTGAGGTCTCGTCAAGAGTTAATCTGTAGAACCGCTCCCTTCTGAACGTGTCTGAAACTGTAACTGGGGTTGTGCAGAGGCAGGGGCTGGTACACAGCTCTATACATTGACTAGCTCTACTCCACCAATCACTAATGAGAAGAGGTGTCCAAACCTTTGACTGGTACTGTACATATAGATACTTTCTATATCAATCAGCCCTAACCATGCCCACCTCCATGTACGGGTTGGTGCTGTTACCGTGGCAGCGCTGTTTTGATGAATCTCACGTCCATTGCAATTATCAGCTGTTAAAGTCTTAATGACCGCTCTGGCTGACCGTGGTGAGCTGAGCTGGAACATGGTCAGGACGGATTGGCTCTCATTATTTTACTAAACCCCACTTAAGCTCTCATCTCCACCCTGCGCCCCCACTATTAGAAGTTCATAAATGGGGAGGGGGTTGAGAAGATATTTGCATACAGAGTGGGGCTGATGTAGCTCTGCCGTTAAATATGATCCCGCTCGGTCGCCCGAGAGTCCTCGTTTTTCTTCTCTAACTAACTGAAGGAAATGAAGTGTTCCAGCCTTGCGGCTGTTTGGGGTTCGGGTTTATTTGGTCGCCGCCTCCTGCTCTCTCTCTTACTTCCTCTCTCTATCCCCAGCTCTACCCCACGTTCTTTCTCTCTCTCTCTCTCTCTCTCTCTTGCTCTTTCTGTTTCTCTCTCTCTCATTCCTACCTTTATCTCTCTCCCCCATCTCCTTCATTTGCCCCATTTCCTCTCTCTATTTCTTGTGTCATTATTTATACTTATGTGATGCTCCTAATGTCTCCCTGTTGTGCACCTGCTCTGAAAACTGAGGTGAAGCATTGGATTCTTTTTCTACGACATGAATAAAATATGCTGCTGAAAGACTGAGAGACAAAATTGTATTGATGTAATATGTTTTATTCATGTGGAAATTACATACACATTTAAATCAAGTAAATTCTCCCCGCTGTTTATTGAGGTCTTTTTTTTAATCATCGCTCACTTCTCTCCCTCCATCTCTCTCTCTCTCTCTCTCTCTCTCTCTCTCTCTCTCTCTCTCTCTCTTTCTCTCTCTCTCTGTGTGTGTGTGTGTGAGAGAGATGGGCCTAGAGGGTGAAGTTCTGCTCCCAGCTGCCACCAGCCCAGATGGCAAACAGGAGGCTAGTGGTCTACTGCAGTGACACCATTGTCATTTGCACATTTTATGTGTGTGTTTGTGTGTGTGTGTGTGTGTGTGTGTGTGTGTTAGTAAATGCATGTGTGTTCATGTTTTTTACACATTGTGTAGATCCCCCTAGGCTTTCACAGTGCTGCCTGTTACGTTCATAGTGTAGTTTATCATTTCTAGGTTTATTAAGCAGTGTAACAGCATTTCTTGTGTGTGTGTGTATGTGTGTATGTGTGTGTGTGTGAGGAACAAAGACACTAGCAATAGAGGATCAGTGAAGTGGAGTAAGCTGTTGTGATTTGTCTCTGCTCTCTCATTAAGAGCCCAACTGCCGTCCTCAGTCCCTCACACTGCCGTCCAGGCTTTTACAGTGTCTGTGCTGTTCCTTGCCAACGCCTTTCTTTGCTCTTTTTTCTTCTTTCCTCTGTGTGTGCACCTCTTTTGAGGCCATCTGTGTGCCACTGCTGCTCCATGGCCGGTGGTGCCTGGACGCTGGGCAGTTGTTTGGCCGCTGGTCAGTGGTGATGATGAAAAGGCTGTTGCCAGACACTCAGCAGGTGTTTAGTATATGGGATGGAGGTACACCCTCTCACCCCAGCACCAGGCTCTCTTCACACCATCTGTGAGCCTTGTGTGTGTGTGTGCGTGTGTGTGTATATGTGTGTGGAGAAGTGTTATTCTCTATTTGTTTGTGTGCCTGCTTAGTTTCCTACTATCTGGCAACCTGAGACATTTTGTGCCACTAAAAATAGCTCACTGTACCCTCTCGGGTGGTGCTGTATTACCATAGTACAGTGTCCGGAGGTACAGAATAAATAGGGAGGCAGAATTATATTTGAGTCATATCAGGTGAATGTTCAAATCTGATATTTGATCACTTTTAATGTGTCCTTTTTTAATATTTTTTTTGCATTTAGATTATATATTTACTCTAAAGAGCTAGAAACTAGGCAACATTGACTTGCTTTGCTGAAACTCACTCAATTCTGGTCAAGATCACTATCCTTTTATGAGCTTTCTTTAAGGTGGACAGGTTTTTGAAAATACCATATTTTTGGCTTGAAAAACAAGGTTGGATCTTATAAGTTTGACAGCTGTATTGTTTTTGTCTGCATGAAAACACAAGCCCATCTTAAAGTAATGTCCTATTAAATTAAAGTTGGAGTTCTCCCAACTGTAGTTCTTTAATTTTAATGTGTGAACGTGTTTCTGTGGGTATTAATAAGAACCTAGGTGTGGCCATTAAACTACAACCTCTAATTCTCAGGAGTGCAGCCATAACCATTACCATTATTTTAATAAGGGGGTTAATAAGGGTGCTGCAATGCCTCATGTGTGTGGAGTACTTCCAGATGGCTGATACCCCCACCCCCATGTTTCACAGCACCTCACTGTCCCTCCACTGGGCTCTTCTCTCTGCAGATTGTGAGCTAGATCTGAGTGGAATGGAGCTCTCCCCTGGCACTCTGAGCTTTGTGTTCAACTGTAATGGCGGTTGACGCGTGTAGCCACTTTGCTAGCTGCAGCAGGTTAAGGGGAACATCACTAAAACACACACACTCCTCGTCTTCAGCATTCTGTCATGGAGAGGTAGTAATCCCATCAGTTTTCACCTGATCTCAAATGTAGCTAAACAGCTGAGATGAAGGGACGGTGCTAGCCAATGAGAAATGGAATATGATACCCCACTAATGCTAATGTGATAGCATCCTGCTAACTGTATTCCCAAATCTTTGCACGTGTATGTCAGCTCATGTTCAGGTGTTAAGTAATCTCAAAAACATTTATCATTGCTACTGAGACACAGTTTGAATATATTTTGATGTCTGTTTTGCATGATTTGTAAGCTACAGCTGTCTTTAACCGAGTGGAAACATGACCAGAGCGCTAAGAATAACATCTTGTCACATTAAATTTCATTGAAAGTTAAGAATGTTATTTTCTCGCGCCTGTTTATTTACCATTGTGTCAACTGAAATTTTACTCTGACAGCAACATTATAGGGCTACAAGTGCCGTATGACACACTATAATTAAAATGGAGTAGATTCAGACATCACAGTGGTGGTGGTGTCTGAATGCTTAATCGGCAGCTGGTCACAATCATGAAGTTTTAGCTGAGATCCAGGCACGTGCACAGATAGACCCCTAGTGGTGCTCGAACAGCTGCCCTTTTGCCCTGGATGAGGAAAGTGCCCTTTCTGCAGAAGCCTGATTTTTTTCTTCATTCATTAATATTTAAAAATAAAAATCACCCTCTCTGTCATTGATTGCCCCCAAAAGTCTTTTGATATCTGAAGTGCATTTATTTGAAATCTTGTAAAAAAATTCCACTTTGCCCCTCCCACTTTGCCCCTACCAGATCCCACTTTGTCCCTCCCACTTTGCCCCTCCAAGATGCCACTTTGCCCCTCCAAGTGCCAGGCCAAACCACTGCTACACATTTCTCCTCTGACCTGCAGCATCAGGCAGACAGGTAATGACAGTGTTTGTGCAATCCCTGAAGTAGTTTGGTGCAAAATTACCCACACTTTACACTTGAAATTATAGTGCCACTGAAAACCCTTGCCTTTTCATACAAAGAGCATCCATGCATAACACTTAACCTACACGTTTTGTTAACAAATATAAATATATAAGTTAATTATCCTACTGTGTTGGCGGCATGGTGGCGCAGCAGGTAGTGTCGCAGTCACACAGCTCCAGGGACCTGGAGGTTGTGGGTTCGATTCCCGCTCCGTGTGAATGTCTGTGAGGAGTGTGGTGTGTTCTCCCTGTGTCTGCATGGGTTTCCTCCGGGTGCTCCGATTTCCTCCCACAGTCCAAAAACACACGTTGGCAGGTGGATTGGCGACTCAAAAAAGTCTTCGTAGGTGTGAGTGTGTGTGTTGCCCTGTGAAGGACTGGCGCCCCCTCCAGGGAGTATTCCCGCCTTGCTCACGTTGATTCCAGGTAGGCTCTGGACCCACCGTGACCCTGAACTGGATAAGGGTTACAGAGAATGAATGAATTCCACTGTGTGTGTTTTTTTACATTAAAATTTTATGAATAATTTTGCAGATGGGTGCCCCCTATCTGCAAAATTGGCTTGAGCACCTGCCCCCAAAAACGTCTGTGCACCTACCTGCTGAGATTATTTATCATGTAAATAACTGTGGTTATTTGTTCATCACATACAACTGTTATAGTGTGACTTTGTATCTTGACGCAAATGCAGCTCAAGCTCGAACAAACAAACAAACAAACATTGCTCAATACTGCCCTCTGTAGGTATTAATACAAATGCATCACCAGGTACTGAGAGGGCAGAATCGGATGGCTGGCAGAGAGAGAGAGAGAGAGAGAGAGAGAGAGAGAGAGAGAGAGAGAATGTCCGAAGGCCATATCTGAGCACTGACTGTTGAACTGAAGTCTTAAGGATCACCCTTTCATTAGAATGTTAGCCCTGGGCACTTAATAAAAGCCGTAATGCTGCAACCTATTTTTCCTTCTCATTTTAATTCTGTTCTGCTGTTAGCTGCAGGCTCATGGATATCTTCTATTATTCATTCACTCATGTTTAGCGCAGGGAAGCCATGATGGTTGTTACAACTCTGTTTGTTATTGCGTAGTGCTGCTGTTGTAAAGGAAAGCCATGACCTCATGACCAAAAGCATAAGGTAGAAAGCTCTGAAACATCCAGCAGAATAAAACTGGTCATTCTCACTGTGCTGATTGGCCTTGTGTGTAGGGTTGCCAGATTTTAATCTCTGGACCTTTTAATTTCGGGAACACATTTATAATGGAGGTGGGCAATGTGAGGATATTTGTCCAGTATCTTGCGAATAAGGGTTTTTAATCGTAACATTCATGGCATTTACTGGACACTTTGTCCAACACAACTTACAGTTTCATAATGTTACAGAGGCAGAATAATTTAGAGTCTTGCCCCAGGACTAATGTTGTAACGTGCTGTTTTGTGTTCTGTTTTGTATTGTTTCTGTTCCGTCTGTTCCTGTCTTGTGTCTGCTTCCTGCTTGTTCCCTGGTCATGTGATACCCTTCCCTTGTGTTTCTAGTGTCATGTGTCTTAATTAGTACCCAGGTGTTTCTTGTTGGTGTTGTCTTTATATAGTCCTTGTCACTGTTTCCTGTTTGTGGGTCATTGTTCGTATGTTTGGTTGATGTTCATGGCCCTTAGCCTTGTTCTATGTTTAATGATCTGTGCTTCGTCTTGCTTTGTGTTTAGTCTTGTTTAACTCTTGTTTTTTAGATTCCTTGTTTAGTGTTTAGCTTTGTTTATAGTTTAGTGTCCCTCTGTCTAGTTTCCTTAAGTTATTGTAATAAAGCCTCCTGCACTTACCTCCTTCCCTTGCTCCTTGACTACTCCTACACCCCCAGCACTATTACAAATGTTGGTATAGCATGGTGTAATATAGTAATATGTTATATTAGCTGGGAATCAAACCGCAGTCTGTAATGTAGACAGCTATGGTGTTAACTATGCTGCTAACCAAAGGCCATTGAACCACTGCAAATTTCATTACAAAGCATACAACATATCTTAGCAAAGTGTGTGAAATGAAGAATAAAGATGGCAGGTGTTGGCTGTAATGCTTGAGTATTGTGACACGTTGTGTGTTGTGAATATGCCTTAAAGTGTTTGTGATATGATATGTTTACGCTACCGCCCAACCCTCAATTTGGAGTGAGATTCCAGAAGCCTATTCTGACTCTGACAATCTTCATAGCGAATGACGGTACCCACTGGACCCTGGACAGCAGAGCTGAAAACTGCCCACACTTTCCGTTACAAAAACAGGAAATATGGCAACCCTCTGTGTGAGCTTCTTTAAGTCTCTGAGGTTTAATTCCCGGCAGTTCTCTGGACCCAGAGGGAGTCTGTCTCACTCGGACACAATGAGTGTTCGGCTTGGTCCCATTCAGAGTGGTGGGTTGCCACGGCGATGGAAGAAGAGGCGAGGCTGCGGCAGTGTGTGGTCGAGTCGGGAATGGAGGCAGATCCGGAGCCAGAGAACGCTCCCTGCAGTGTGTGGGAGTGAGAGAGGAGAGCAGACACAGAATCTCAATGAGAAAACGGCCCTGTTTTCACACGGAGAGCGAGAATGCTAAAGCATATCAGCCGAGCTCAAAGCCAGAGCCTCGCAGCAGCAGCTCGTTGACGAGTGAGAGCCCCTTGTGCCTCTTGTGAGACTTCTCTAGACGCTGCTGGCTTTGGTTTATCAAGGAAAACCGAAAGGAAAACCAACATTTCCTTGCTGTTTTTCAATGTAAACACTGTTAAAGCTGTAAAGCTAAGCTGGATACAGTTCACTATATGGAAACCAATGTCCCCAAACAGCATATTTTGACTATATCGTGACAAAATCACACATTAATCGAGTGATACACTGATGAAATGTTGTGCTCTTTTTAGCTATCGGGAAGCAGAGGACCCAGAGCCCACACCTCAATATCACTGAATGCATTTGAGATTACTAGGATCGTGAGAGGCAGAAAACGCAACCAACTACTAAGACTGAACTTTAGAAATATTGAAAAATATCATTGGTGAATGCAACTGCAGTCTCCTGAAGGGAATACACTGAATACTGAAAATGTTATTGTGTTCAGGGGTTTTCTTAGTTTTTTATACACTGTAAATTAAACCCATGAAATCACATTAAATCAGACTTTGCACAGTGCTGTATTGTGGCAGTCAAAAGTTTGCTTTAAGTAACATAGAGTCAAAGTAAAAGGATACAAGGCTTATAAACGGCAGCAAGACAAAGTTCATTCATTCATTAGGAGAATGAGGGAAGTGCTGCACATAATAAAGCTGTCAAGCGAGAAAGAATGAGGGCTAATCGAAATATTCACACTGACCAGAGCTGAGAGAGAGAGAGAGAGAGGGAGAGAGAGAGAGAGAGAGAGAGAGAGAGAGAGAGAGAGAGAGAGAGAGAGAGAGAGATTGCATACGTCTGATGAAACTTCGGGACTGTGCCACTTTTCCATAAAATGAGAACCAGACGACGAAGGACATGCAGGGAGGTCTGGAGAGTGAAAGGAAAAGAAGCTGCGCCTAATGGAAGGAGGCTCAGTCACTTCAGAGGTGTTCCTGAGTGCTGAAGCTGTTTGAGTTGAAAGCCTATATCCGACAGACTGCAATTTTCAGTAGCAGTCAAATTGCAAACCACTCTCTCTTTTCGATCTCTCTCTCTCTGTCTCTCTCTCTCTCTCTCTGTTTTCACTCTAGCCCCTCTTTTGAGCTGCCCCTTGTCCATTTTTGCCTGGTTCCCCTTGTCATTTCCCTAATTTAGATCTGAAGGCCAGTGTCTGGCACAGTGTGGACTCTGAAAGCATTAGAACTCTGCACAGATATTTTTTCCAAAGAAAACTTTATCCTCATGGCTCTGATGTGTAGTCAGTGTGCAGACCGTCTGAATTGGGCCCACTCCGGCAGAAGTGCTCCATGAATTTGTCCAGTGGAGCTATAATTTTTCCAGCTGACTTCATTTCATGACTTTAATTTGCTCTTTAATGACTCAGCCACGCTTGATAAAGCAGCTCATTAAAGGGTGCTGTATTGCACAGGCTCGCCAAAGTTCAAAGGACCGAGGAGGATTGCTGAAGCCCAATTCACCACCCTGTCCACTGCTCTGTCCAGGGCTGGTTCATTTTTGTAGATCAGCAGGTTCTCCGGAGGTTTCTTAGTTAGTTTTTAGCAGCTGTTTTATTGCATCACACATGCACACTGCACTTTAGATACGTCTGTCCTTTGACCTCATTATTAAACATACAGATGACCTTGATATTCCCCTGTTAATAAACATGTTTTGTCGGCTGTCGTGTCTCTGTGCTAATGGATATTTGAGGTGATTGAGTATGTAAGATGATGGCCACCTTTCAGTGCTTTTTCCACAGCATGGTATCTACTCTGCTTGGCTCTACTCGCTTTTTGGCACATGGTACCGGGTTTATTTTCCACTATAACTGCTCCGCCCAGAAATGTAGTGTTGCAAAAATGTGACATTGCAAAACACTATCTCTAACAGGAACAGTGTGCTTTGGAAACCAACAGCGGCAGTGGTTACCTTAAGAGTTGTTTACTCATTGTGTATTCACTTGTTGTTGTTGTTGGGGACTGAACACAGCTCTGCACATCAGTTCAGACAGATCAGTAGTGTTTTTCATTTCTTGTTGCAGCGTCCAGTTTTCCCTGGATTATTTCATTGGCCACTGATCCAAGGAGCTTTTGAACTTCTTCAAAAGACCAAGGTGTAATTTTATGAGCTGCTGTTGTGAGACGGATTAATAAATATGTGGTCGCTACTGTAGCTTGGAAATTTTACAAATGGCTGGATTCTCTCTGGGCAATCATCGCAGGTTGCATCGTCATTGTTTAGTCCCTACTCGGCTCGCTTGGAACCATGAGAAAATAGATACTAAAAGACTACCTAGTTCCAGGTACCAGGACCTTTCCTAATGGACAAGCCAAAATAGCAGAGTAGAGTCTAGTAGAGTAGAGTCTAGTCGTGTAGGTGCCATGCAGTGGAAAATGCCATTAATGAGAGTCAAAAAAGCATTTCTTACTGTGTCCTCCTCTTCCTTTGTGACCTTCAGACTCAATTTACACCGCCATGACCTGTGGTGAACTCCTGGTGTAATGGAGTCTAGTTTCTAAAGTGCATGACATTGAGATTTTACTTTCTTAACAAGTTCATTTGACACTTAACTTTTTAGATATTATGCATGGGATTTTTTTATTTTTTACCCAAGCTCCACATTCGGCTGAAAGATGAATAATTTTTATAAAAATAACTCAATTTAAAAGAGTGTGGAGTTTGAAAATTGCAAGACCTGCCATTTTAAATCTGACCTATTTTCAGGAGCAATGTCTTTAACATGTTTAAATGAGGACATTTAACTTCTATGTAGTTAGAGCTGTGAGAGGCAGGGTGTATAAAATCACATCTTAATGACTCTACATTCAGCGTTCAGGTTTAAACTCCTTGTTTATGAAAACAGGCTGGACATGGTGTGTTACAGTAAAACCCCTGAATAGGATTAAGATTGTACACAAGATGAATGCATTAAAGAGTGAATATTGGAAAGGATACATGCATTAGATGATGAGGTGGACGTAAATGTAAATGATTTCTGAGACATTACAATTATCTCATGCAAATTGAATGATTTTTCAGCTAAGTTTCCATTTGTGGACTGAAGGAACTGCTAAATGTGTGATCTTTATATGTTTTTATAGTTTACACAACACTTTAGTTTATACACTGCATTTAAATACTTATCTGTGGTAATCAACTGCATGTGATATTTATGCAGTAGACAGAGGCCTGCTTGGAAAATGCTGGCCATTCCATTTAATCTAGGGCTGCAACTCTCGTCCTATATTTTCTAAACCTGTGGTGAGATTCTTCTGTCTCTGGCCACGTTTTTCAGAACAGTCTGGAACAATCCTCTCTGTGCTGGAGCGGATTTATTTGTGCTGCCCCACTCTGAGCTCAGACAGATAGATGGAGGTGGCTTTAGTGATTGTGGAGCATCGTCTGGGCTCCCATCTTTGAGCTCGGGGGAGGAAGGACCCAGTGCACCTCAGCCTCAGCACCTCCTGCTGTGAGTGATGGAGGGAACACCGAGGCATTTATCAGCCAAACAAGAAAAGCTTCCCACTGTAATTTAAAGCTGTTTCTCATCTCAGGAAAAATAAGCTGCTTTTCTCAGGCAGGGCATCTCTCCACCTGTGGCTGAGACCACTGAGAGGATGATGAGGGTGATGAAGAGGAGTTGGAGGAAGAGGAATTAGACTGGGAACGGAGCTCATCTCCTCCTTGATTACCTTTCACACTGAAAGAGTGTCTATGCGAAGCTCCTTAAGGGCTCGCGTGTGGCCCGTTCCAGTAGAATGTCTGTGTGTGTCCTCTTTTATACAGACTGCAGAGTGGCGTAGTGGCTTGGGGTTGGGTGGTTGCATGTGTTCGTGGAAGGAATTGAAAGGTCGCTGGCTGTGTTTTTGTGGTAGTGAAGAATAAATGTGAAAATAGAAAAATGACAGTATGTATGTTTGTGTGTGTGTGTGTGTGTGTGTGTGTGTGTGTTTGTGTGAGCAGCCCCCTTGAGATGCCTTTTTTTGGGGAAAGTCTTTTCTTGCACTTCATTTCAAAAGACGTTTGTTTACATACGACAGCTTCCGTCAAAAGTCTGGGGACACCTTGCCTTCCTTTGACATGTAAATTTCTTACTGTTCCCTTCAAGTAAGAAAAAGTTCCGTGTTATTTTGTTAACATAAAGCAGCTATGTAAAGATCCTTTGAGTTTAACACTCATCGGCTTTGTGTTTGTCAAACTGTCTAACTTTGTAAAGGCCGCAGAGCTTGTGTCATTGTTTTGTTGTCCAGGCTTTGACCAAACTAACATCCCTGGGCCTTTTAAATGAAAGGTTTTCAAAGGAACGCTAGCTAAGTTTTGGCATTTTTTTACTCCTGGACCCCCTCCTATATTTGCAGAATGCAATGCTCTATCCTGAAATCAGGGGTGGGGAATGAGGGGGAGGGAAGGAGTGCTTTTTCCTACCCTTCTCCAAAGGTTACATAGTGCAGTTTCTGCAGTGCTAAGCCTGGATTAGCAACAACAGACAGATCAGTGGAGCATTAAGTCATTATCTGTAACCGCTTATCCAGTTCAGGGTCGCGGTGGGTCCAGAGCCTACCTGGAATCATTGGGCTCAAGGCAGGAATACACCCTGGAGGGGGCGCCAGTCCTTCACAGGGAAACACACACACTCACACATTCACTCACACACTCACACCTACAGACACATTTAAGTTGCCAAGCCACCTTCCAATGTGTGTTGTGTGTTGGACTGTGGGAAGAAACCCACGCAGACACAGGGAGAACACACCACACTCCTCACAGAGAGTCACCCGGAGGAAACCCACGCAGACACAGAGAGAACACACCACGCTCCTCACAGACAGTCACCCGGAGGAAACCCATGCAGACACAGGGAGAACACACCACACTCCTCACAGACAGTCACCTGGAGCGGGAATCGAACCCACAACCTCCAGGTCCCTGGAGCTGTGTGACTACGACACTACCTGATGCACCACCGTGCCGCCCCTCAGTGGAGCAGGACAGCTATAACTGTTAAAAATACTTTCTTTAAAAATACTTTAAGGTTTTGCTGATATTGCTTCCCAAGTCATTACTGTGTTATTGCCAAGGAAGGCATTCTTGCTTGTGTTAAAAATATATCAAATGATGTATCTCTGTTAAAATCAGGGATTTAACATTGATCCACATTTCACTTTTTGGATGAGGAGATAAAACTATTGTAGCAAAAGAGCATAACACTGATGTATATTTATTTGTATTATCATTTGTACAATATCATAATGTGCTATGAGCAATATTCAGCATTAAATAATTGCTTCTGTTTTAGTTTGTATATATTCATATACTTATTTAATTATTATTTTTATTAAAGTTTTCATAATCTACTATGTTTTTAAGATGAACCCAATGATAATATGCACCTTGGAGAACAGTTGTAAGACAAGAAAGTGATTCATGAATCTTAAGCTCAGATCTTCCGCAGACACAAGCCTTTTGAACATGGAAGTCAAAAACTGGATGGAGAGCTAAAACGTTCTTCTTGTTTTCCATATTTTTGGCTCCGTGGAGCTCGGTGTCAGACTCTCTCCGCTTATGCAGGTCACATTCCCATGCTGCAGTGCCGCCGCATCCCTCTGTGCTCCTCTAAACCCCTTAGTCTGTGAAATTCGATGGTGTAGTTCACGCCACCAAGGACAAGCTCTGATTAGTCTTTGTGTGCCTCTGCCTCTGGAGCAACACTCTGTGCCTCGCGCCTTGGAGCTCGGCAGATGCGCTTTAATGAGGACTCCTGTCAACAATTAGCATCGGTATTAACCACAGCATTGACTTAATGGAAAGATCAAGCACAAGGTTGGATTAATAGCAACTTCTTTTCTCACATCTCTTTTCTTATTTGTTTATTTATAGCAATATATTATTTATTCCACACAGTTCTCCAATCACATGACGCTACTAGGCCTAACAGTTTTGAAGGAGAATGCTAATGGCCCGGCTCTGTCATGCTAAGCCTGCATTGGCTAGCAATATCCTGAGTGATTTAGAAAGAAGGAGAGCCATGACACTTACAAAGGGTCGGGAAAATTGTATAGTGATGAGACCTGAAAGTTGAACCGTGTGGTAGCTCCACATTGATATGAGACATGAATCTGAATGAGGCTGTTGACTTTGCAATGCTTTTAATCTGTTTTATTCTGTTATAACCGGCAATAATAATATTCAATTTTTCATTCCCGTATACATTGATACAGTTTGTCAGGTATTTTATCACTGGTTTTAACGCTTGGCCTGGCAGCTCCCCTCAGGGTAATGCCAGAGGATTAAGGGCCTTACCTAACTAGCTCCATAGATGTTTTTTTAGGTGAGCAGTTGGACAAAATAAAGTGTTGACTTGCTTTTAAATCTCTGGAAGTCAATACAGTGGGACACACACTATTGCATTTTAAATCCTCATTTTAAAAAAAGTGGCAGCCAAAGCTATACATTAACCAGGGCTTGTTAAAACTAGTGCCCTCTTGTGGAGGATGTTCCACTTGCTAAATATGATTGTGTGAGTGAGTTCTTCTGAGTAAGGCCTGTATTGTTCTGATGTAAATCTACGGGCAGTTTTGTTAATGCCTGTTGTCTAAATATTTCCTTCTACATTATTCAGAATCTCTCAGTACTTTGGGTCACATGGAAACGGATCATGAGGCGAATTGTGAGGTGATGTGTTGAATGGTGACCTAACAAACCACTTCTACGTTTCTCTGAGATTTAAGTTTTTACCCCTACTTTCTGAATCCTAAAGTGCAAATCAGAGATATTTCAGCTGCTTGCAGAGTTAGAAAGTAGGCCAGATGTTTACTTGGACAGAAGTCGATGAAGAACAGCACAGGGATCGATTGCAAGATGGGCGTGCGAATATCAGATTCCATGCTCTCTCCAGTGTGTCTCAGTTATCATCTTGCTGTGGTGTGTTTGGGAGCTGAGTTCTGCTCTGAGAGTCGCTCTGTTCCGATGAGCCAGTCTGGAGGATTTCCAAACCATCTGGATGTCTTCATATTCAGAGTCTTGCTGATTGGCTGGTTTCCCCAGGGCCCATTTTATCATCAGGAAAAGGTCACCTCATCATCCAAACACCTGCAATTTTTAAATTGAAAATGATTGAATATTATATGAGCAGACATTATAGCCACGAGCAAAGCAGCCATGATTGACCAAAATAGCTTATAGATTCAATTACAAATATTCCGGTTTAATGCTGTTTGTTGCTGTTGCAACAACAGTGCATCTTGTAAGAAACTGTAACTTCTTTTCTCGTGCTCTTCACACTGTTCTTGCCACCAAATCCAATTTGCATAGTAGGAAACACTTGAGCCGCAATTATTTTTCTGTCTGTGAGACTCTGTTGGACATAAGCTACAAGCTAACAGCCGCATTAGCGCAGCCTAAGGTAGAGCTGTTTGTGGAGCCTTCCAGAAATAATTAGTTTTTGCAGTGTAATTTGTCGATGTGTTGAGAATCTGGCCTTCAGCTTACCTCGAATAAATCGCACCGAACTGCACCATCACAGCATTCGTTTTACAGATGCTCTGCACGTGCTTTCATAAACTTGGCACAAAGAGCCTTAATTAAGTCCACATAAGTTTATGATTCATAAACAGCCCTCAGTGTCTGAGCCTTGTTACTGCATCCTGTGACTAAACTGTGAATCGCCTGTGGATATGAATGAAGCGGAAAAATAATTGGGACAAAAAAGCAGGATTATGAATTAAGCTCTGAGAGCACTGACGCCTGAGTTTGCTTTAAACGGAGCCTAAGCAACATGGCACATGCTCTAAAATAAGTCTCCTAATTGTTCACAAACTTTAGGTACATATTTAGTTGGGTAAATATTGCTTGTTAGGTGTATATCATCAACACTGTGTCCACTCTGTGACACACTCCTACCTCGTTGGTCCACCTTGTAGATGTAAAGTAAGAGATAGTAGTTCATCTGTCGCTGCTCAGTGTGTGTCACTCGTCCTCTAGGCCTTCATCACTGGACATAGGATGCTGTAGGATGTATATGTTTGGTTGGTGGACTGTTCACGGTCCAGCACTGACACTGAGGGCTTTAAAAACTCCGGCCGCACTGCTGTGTCTGATCCATCTATACCAGCGCAACACACACTAACACACCACCACAACAGAATTCTGGGAATGATCTACAACCCAAATTGTACATGCTCTGGGGGATCTTTGGAAGTCTTGTTGTGTATATAATTTTTTTGGTGTATTTAATAGTGACCACCCTATGCCTTTTTCCCCTAGGTATTTGTTCAGATCTGAAAGGAGAGTGGTGATTGATTTTTACTTGTTTCTCAAAGATGAAAGCTTTCTCCTGTGCTGTTTCTAAAGTGCTGTTTAGCTGATTGGGGCATTTTTGCAGAGCTACAAAGTCTTGCGTGGTTGTTAGGAGTCCCATTTCCTTTAAAAAAAAATGGCGCAGCATGTAGTGTTGCAGTCACACAGCTCCAGGGACCTGTAGATTGTGCGTTTGATTCCTCCCCCCGTGAGGAGTGTGGTGTATTCTCCCTGTGTCTGCGTGGGTTTCCTCCGGGTGACTGTCTGTGAGGAGTGTGGTGTTCTTCCTGTGTCTGCGTGTGTTTCCCCCTGGGGGACTGTCTGTGAGGAGTTTGGTGTGTTCTCCCTGTCTCTGCGTGGGTTTCCTCCGGGTGACTGTCTGTGAGGAGTGTGGTGTGTTCTCCCTGTGTCTGCGTGGGTTTCCTCCGGGTGACTGTGAGGAATGTGGTGTGTTCTCCCTGTGTCTGCGTGTGTTTCCTCCGGGTGACTGTCTGTGAGGAGTTTGGTGTGTTCTCCCTGTGTCTGCGTGGGTTTCCTCCAGGTGACTGTCTGTGAGGAGTGTTGTGTGTTCTCCCTGTGTCTGAGTGGGTTTCCTCCGGGTGACTGTCTGTGAGGAGTGTGGTGTGTTCTCCCTGTGTCTGCGTGGGTTTCCTCCGGGTGACTGTCTGTGAGGAGTGTGGTGCATATCACATAGTTTTAAATAATATTTTTGTGGTTTTGTTCTTTAGTGTCTCTCATGCTCACTTTATTCAGGAGTCCTGTTACTGGCAGTAACCGTGCTGTGGAGTAGTGTGTATTCCTGTGGCAGTGTGTGATGTGTGAGTAGACGATGATGATGATGGCTGATGCTGGGCTGCTCTGGAGCTCCTCACTCACTCTGTTCTCGACTCCGAGGAAAGGCTGAGTGCTGCAGTGTATTCTGGTCGTCTCTGCAGCGCCACGTTTTCATTTGTCACTGCAGCAGGGCAGCGGAGAGGCCGTAAATCCTGAGGAAATTTTACAGCTTCTGTGACTGTTAAATTGAAATCATGCATCATAGTGCAGGGACTTTAATATGGAGGGCTACTCTATCTCATCGAGCTGATGAATGGACACGTGTTTGGGAGGGAGCCTCACCTCTAACCGAGTCTCTCTCCTCCTAAGCTGAGGGCGTTATGGTTTTGGAATAAGGTTGTGCTTTTAGAGTGGATTGTGATGTGTTTTCAGGCATAAAGCAAGGGGAATTTTAATAAACATTTCAGTTCTTAGTTCATCACTGCTTTCTGAGACCTTAGACATAGTGGAAGTGGGATTAGTGTGTGCTCTGGTGCATGTTCAGATAAAATAATTGACATTTTTACTCATGTTTTTTGTTTCTAAAATATAAAAATAATAATGTTTGTCAGGATCGCGGGGACTGACGGAGGCGGACACACTTTCTAAAAACACAGTGACTAATTTTATTTACAACACAAGATAACAATACAGAGACAGACAAAGACAACTAGACAGAAATACTTAAACAAAGAAAGACTAACACAGAGAGACTTGGACAGGATGACCCGCACCGGACCAGACCAGACCGGACCAGACAGCACTAAATGATGGTGGAATGTCCAACAAACAGGAAGCGACACAAAGGGACTTAAATAAACAAAACAGACAAGGGACACCTGGAACAGACAACAAGGAGGAGGAACAAAGGCGGGACAAGGGCGGAGACATGAACAATAACAAACAGAGCCATGTGCTAAGTGGGCACATGGTGGGGAAAGCAGACATGACAGGACAAGTGCGTGGCAATGTGACTGTTTTAATTTGAGGTAGAAATTGACACAATACATATTTTTTATATTTGTATTGGAAGTGTGGTGTATAACTGTGCACATATATAACGTGTGTGTGTTGCCGAGAAAATAGGACCCTAGTTTTCAGTATTATATACTAATACACTATATTAGGCCCTTCTATTAAAGCACATATATAAATCCACATGGTATTAAAAGACAGACATGTAGAAACGAATCAACAAGTTGCCTGCGTACAGTGTAGCTGTTTGTAATGTTTATCCTCTGTTCATAAGGGATTATAAAAGTGACTGTTCTTTAATCCAGGAGAGCCTTAACACAAGCAATTAACCTCTTACGGCAGCTTTAAAAGAGCAGGTTAGATTGTCTGATGCAGGAGATGAAAGCTGAGAGTGTGAGGGAGGGATAAGAGAGAGACAGAAAGAGCAGGAGGAGGAGGACGAGGTCAGATGGAGCTCTGCTTGTCTTAGATTGCCGTTTTCCCTCAGGACCCACAACTCCATCTCCGAGAGGAAGGCCAGAAACATCTGCTGGGGCCCTACAAGGAAGAGGCTTTTCTTTCCTTTCACACTCTCTCTGATCAAATCAGCTCCGACGCCTTTTGAAATGCTGCTTCTGAGCCGTTTCCTCTCAGGGCTTTAACACATGCTCAGTTGTTTCTGATAAAAAAAAGAAATCTTCTGAAAAAAAGCCAATTTTGAAAAGATCTGCTGTAAAATTCAACTTGGCAAGAACACGAAGATCAGTCTGCGAGAAGATCTGCGGAGAGGCCGAGGAGAAACATACAAGTCCTCCACTTGATCAGCGGTGAATTCATCTACTGACCGCTGTGTGAGACTGAGGTTATAGGACATTTATCTAAGGAATAAACTCTTATGTCCAAACATTGCATACAAATTTTATTTGTTCATTCATTCATTCTTGTAATTGCTAAACATTGATCAGGGTCACGGTTGGTCTGGTCTAACCCTAACGTGGAATTATTGTAAACACACTCCGAACAGGGCACCAGTCCATCACCCACGCAGACACAGGGAGAACACACCACACTCCTCACAGACAGTCACCCGGAGGAAACCCACGCAGACACAGGGAGAACACACCACACTCCTCACAGACAGTCACCCGGAGGAAACCCACGCAGACAGGGAGAACACACCACACTCCTCACAGACAGTCACCTGGAGGAAACCCACGCAGACACAGGGAGAACACACCACACTCATCACAGACAGTCACCCGGAGGAAACCCACGCAGACACAGGGAGAACACACCACACTCCTCACAGACAGTCACCCGGAGGAAACCCACGCAGACACAGGGAGAACACACCACACTCCTCACAGACAGTCACCCGGAGGAAACCCACACAGACACAGGGAGAACACACCACACTCCTCACAGACAGTCACCCGGAGGAAACCCACGCAGACACAGGGAGAACACACCACACTCCTCACAGACAGTCACCCGGAGGAAACCCACGCAGACACAGGGAGAACACACCACACTCCTCACAGACAGTCACCCGGAGGAAACCCACGCAGACACAGGGAGAACACACCACACTCCTCACAGGCAGTCACCTGGAGCGGGACTCGAACCCACAACCTCCAGGACCCTGGAGCTGTGACAGAGACACTACCTGCTGCACCACCGTGCACCTGACCATAATATCCATCCATCCATCCATTATCTGTAACCGCTTATCCAATAAGCCAATAAGCCACTTATCCAATAAGTCCAGAGCCTACCTGGAATCATCGGGCGCAAGGCGGGAACACACCCTGGAGGGGACGCCAGTCCTTCACAGGGCAACACAGACACATACACATGCAATGTGTGTTTTTGGACTGTGGGAGGAAACCGGAGCACCCGGAGGAAAGCCACGCGGACACGGGGAGAACACACCAACTCCTCACAGACAGTCACCCGGAGCTGGAATCGAACCCACAACCTCCAGGCCCCTGGAGCTGTGTGACTGCGACACTACCTGCTGCGCCACCGTGCCGCCCCTGACCATAATATATCATATTAAAATATATTCTGACATTTTGCAAATACAAGTAGATATTATGATTCTTGTATAACGATGGTTTGTTTATTGTCATGGTCGTCATTTTCGATCCACTTTTTCTTCATGGGGATTAGAGTCAAATTTACGTTTTTCCAATTTATTTGCTTTTTTCTCCATACAATAACAGATTCATATTTGAGAGTGTAGAGGAAGACTGTAACAGCTCATAAGAGACACTCCGCTAGTTTTTATGCAGAGATCTAATTACACCAGCACCATCAGCAGTTAATGGCACTGTTCAGGGCAATTAGAAGTGCTTCATTTTCAAGTTGAAACCGAATGGATCAGTACACTTTGTATATGTGTGTGTGTGTGTGTGTGTGTGTGCGCGCGCCTGTACATGGCCTTAATACTTGTGGAGATTGTTATGGATATGACTAGACGTTATACAGGGTCACATTAAGGTTAGTGTAAGAATTAAGATTAGAGTTAACCTCTAAAACTCTACGGACCTGTGTCTGAACCTGCACCTTAGCTCATCGACCCATGCTCCACACACAGATATGATCAGAGCAACTGGTGCAGGCTGCATCATTAATTACATTCAGATTGTCACATTGTTAGGACATATATAGGACATTGAAATTTATTGTAATTTCGAAGGGTTTTAAAAGCTCATGTCTAACAAAGTTATAAATGTAGCTTCAATACACAACATACAAACATAAACAGAAGCTTGAAGCTAAACAATGTCTGTTTTGGACAAAACAATGCAGTGCACTTTGTTAATATGATGTGGTGTGTTCTGAACACAGCATCTAATCTCTTGCCCCTTTGATTGTGCTGAATGTATTTCGATGTGTGTCAATACATAACTGTTATTGGACCAAAGCCTTAAATGTAATAATGGGGCTGGGGTTTGAGGGGCTAAGATTGTCAAACTGGACTTTAAACACAAAATTTATTGTAGCTGTGTGTGTGTGTATGTGTGTGTGTGTGTGTGTGTGTATGTATGTGTGTGTGTGTGTGTGTGTGTGTGTGTGTGTGCACTCACATTAAGAGGCAGCTTAATGTTGGCCATTAGCTGCACCAGCAGCGTCCTCTACGTCAGCCCCTAGTGCTTTAATGGTTACACTTTGCGAAAGATTCAAAACGATCCAATTATTTTCTTTAATTACATTTCGAAATTGAAGCTGATGATCTTTATTGATTGATTGATAAGACTCATCAATCACATGTGCATGTGGAGTATATTCCGTAAAGCGGTTAGAGCAGAGACCCCAGTAGCAGACTGTGGGAGTTCATATGGACTGAGATCACTGAGTCGGTATGCGTTTTATAGCAGATAATCTTATAAAGTCACCCATGCTTCCTCTCGTCTTTGCTGCCCTTATGTTTCATTTTGAATGAACCCCGGCGTCAGGACGTGATGCAGATTGTTCGGGGCAGGTGAGATTGATTTCTACTGTGTTTGCCCCGACAGTCTTTCCATTCCCATGGTAATTTATTCAAATCCAATAATCCCGCAAAAAATCTATGCAGCATCAATCAAAGTTTTACAGGAGACTAGACCTTTACATTCAGTGACTACAGAAGAATAATGGACGTGTGTAGAGACTGCAAGAAGAACATATCATACATAACATTCAGCACACACCTGTGTAACTAAAATACCTGACGCTGTCAGAAGCTTAAATTCACACGTGACTAATATGTTGGCGCTCTCCTGTATTGTTTTGCAGCCAAGCTATCTGTGATTAGTCCGGCTGCAGAGGAAGACATTGCCATGTGGGAGAAATTTAGGAAGGTTTGCTAAATTAATGAAACAAAGCTCTTTTTAAAAAAAAAAAAAAAACACTAGTGCAATCGTTCCCTTAAACTGTAATTGAATCATTTGAGAAGCATTAGAACTGCAGTGGCTAGGGTCTTTATGAATACAATATTTTTACGCGAAGGGGCGTCTTATAACCCCTTTGTGTGTTCAGTCATTAGAAGAGCTAACACTAGAGCTGTGTAGACAAAGGGCAGTCGCTGCCTGTCTCTTTATATCCAGCCGATAAAGGAAAAGTGTGGTACAGTCATTGTACATTGACACCCAAGTGAGCCCCTGTGCTCCTCGAATCTGGAGGCGTGCTCCAACAGTCGCTGGTAATGAATGCAAGGGTGAAAAAGGAGGTGAAGGGTCAGGAGCCCAGGGGAGCGCCGGTCTTCAGTTACTGCCGTGTGTGTGCTGGGAATGGCCTGGTGAGGAGAGAAGGGTGGGAGGTGGGGCAGCCTGAGCTCTGGGGGGAGGGCCGGAGCACATAGCAGTCAATCATTCAAGCTCGTGCCGAGGGGCTGGTGCTCCATATGACAGCAGTATCCAGGGAAACAGGTAGGAAGAGAAAAGCTGTGTGTTTACCTGCATGATTTTGTAAGTGGTGTGGGAGTGGAGCTGATAGGAACGAGAGTAGTTCTGTAGCATTGTGGAGAGAGAAAGTGTGTGTGTAGCTGTGTGTTTGAGAGAGAGAGAGAGAGAGAGAGAGAGAGAGAGAGAGAGAGAGAGAGAGAGAGAGAGAGAGAGAGATTCCTTTTGGAGGGCGCTCATGCTGATGCGAGGACAGAATGTAAGCAGATGGAGCTGAGAGGCGTGACACGGTGTGGAAGGTGATGGGAGTAATGGGGTAAGCCTGAACATTGGAGTGTTAACAATCTGGGGAACTGCTAGTGTAAGTGATGTGTGATGATGTCTGTGTTTGCGTGCAGTTCTTGAAGTTGGCGAGTGTAAGGATCTGAGCCACTTTAACAAGCGTTACACTGCGTACGGTTATAATGTTTTGGTCAGAACATCTGCAAAACAGCGGCTCTTGTGGGTTATTCCCTGTATGCAGTGGTTTGCACTTACCTAAAGTGAACCAGCAACAGGCTCATGGGTACTCTGCTCAGTGAGGCACATACGGAGCAAGGCCTAGCCCAGTATGTCTGCTCCTATTTAAGAGCTACTGTAGCACACACTGCTGAAAGAGTTAAAGCTGCTCTGATGTATGGGGCAGTGTATTGCTGATCAGTAAGCCCCAGGCATTCATGACCCTGTTGTCAGTTCTCTGGTTCTCCTTCCTTGAGCCAGGGTTGCTGTGATCAGAACAATACCATCATCACAGTTGGGCCTTGTCAAGTTACTTGGATCCTTACCCTCTCCAGTTTTCTACTTCAAACATCAACTTTAAAAATGACAGTTCTCTTGCTGCTGAATATCTCCAAACTCTTGATTTTTTCAGTATTTAATATATATTGAAAAATCTATATCTAAATAATGGTTTCCTCTAAGAATAGTCCAGGTATTCCAGATTATTTGTAATTATTCATATGCATTGATTTCCATTAATAGATGAGAGCTACCAGCATTGATTTGTTTAAAAATGGAAACAAGCAGCTGTGATTGTTTTGTAACGTGTGTATAACACATGGAATATATTATCATTATTATTATTATTATTATTATTATTATTATTATTGCTACAGCATTTATATGCTATATATTTAATTCAATGTCAGGACGTCATGTAAAAACAAATGTGTGTGGAAAAAAGTTGGAGGGGGGGTCTTTGTGCAGCATTGTGGGTAATTAGCTGTTGTAATGTGTAGTGATGGAAGGCTTAATAAAAGACAGAGAGAGAGAGAGAGAAAGAGAGAGAGAGAGAGAGAGAGAGAGAGAGAGAGAGAGCACTAGAGTAGCAACAAAAGCCCCTCTGAGAGCTGTTGTTGCTGGCTACTGGTGACGATGGCACTGTGTGAGTTAGACTCAAGAGAATACAGACAGTGCTTTCTCTCTCTCTCTCTCTCTCTCTCCCTCTCTCTCTCTCTCTCTCTCTCTCTCTCTCCTCTACCCTACTTGCTCCCTCAGTTTATCTTTTATACCTTTTCTCTCACTATTCCTGTGTTCTACCCATCTTTCTGCCCATCCCTCTCTCTATATCTCTCTCACACTCTCTCTTTCCCAGCTATTTTTGTATTTGTGTGTGTGTGTGTGTGTGTGTACTTGTGTTCGACGATGTAGTGTATAAAAGAGGCCTGGTATCATTTATCTTCCTGGGCTACAGTCTAATTTCTCTCTGAAACGAGTGTGAGTTTGTGGTCGTACAGTGAGCAGCAGCAGTGTTGTGGAGTTGCTGGTGGCCACGCCCTGCTGGAGCTCCGCTGAAGCCTGAGAGATTAATCCTGCCTCAGCCTCGTCCTTCCTCAGCCCACTGAGCTCTGATCAATACCACAGAACCATCCGCAAATACCTCACACCACACACACCTACGTTCTCCATGCAGTGACAGTCCGAAGCAGGCTGCTGCCTTTGAAGCAGTTAATGCTTAATGTAGTAGAGTGCAGTGCAATGGACTTCACCGATACATGATTAATACAATCAGCCGATAATGAAATCTGAATGGATCCTTTCTGCCACTTCTTTCAAACCATGGTACGTTCTTCTCTAGCAGGACTAGTCATCATTTTCCTTTCCCATTGTTTTTCAGGACCCCATGGGACCACCAAAGAGCAGGAAATATTTGGGTAGTGGATCATGTTAAGCACCGGTCCTGTCCTTTTACACTGGAGTTATAAGTTATAGTGCTTTATTCTGCTTTCCTTTTTTGAAAATGCAAATTGCAGGACAGCCAATCAAAAAAGAGGCTATTTACATGTGTTAGACTTAAAGGCACAGTACCAAAAACAGCATGTTTAATTCTAATCTGGAAAGAAGTTATGGGAAACTACAAAAAAAAAAAACACCCAAACAATGCAAGTGTATATGGTCAGTACTGCGATTTGTCCTTACCGTGAGGTCCTACTGTCCAGTCGTAAGTGCTGCGATGAGCCGAGAGCTCTGAAGAGGTGCTATACAACATGTGGATCTCGTAAATGATCTGTCCAGCTCAATAGCAGTAATTGATCAGCACTGAGCAGTTAAAGAGCCCATGTCCAGTCGTGTGGGAGTGAGCTGCTGCTGTTCTCCTAGAAGATCAATGGACTTCAGTAGAGTCTGAATGTCCGATCTCATTCTTTAAAGTCTCCGGTTGTTTAAGCATTCTGCTTTGTTCTTTGTGCTCATTGAGCTAGTAGTGTTTTTCTGTGTAAATGCAGTTAATTTAGCCCTGATGAGCTGCAGCTAAATCCATTCGCTGTCGCAACTTAGTGACAAAGGCAAAACATCTCTAAATACAGTGAGAAAAAACAGATTTGTTTGTACCCACTGGAATCCCCTAACTTGGGTAGACTCTGCATTTTCTGTAGTTGGGATCATTCTGACAGATTGCAGTACACTTCAGGAAGCATAGGGGGCAATGTGGGGTCTGTAGTTTTATTGAGATTCCTCATGATTGTTTGATTAATTAATGAGGTGATACATTTACTGAACATTAAAATAGCCCTAGGTGGTTATTATTTGAATGATTATTTCTTCAAATTGCTACATTTAAATGTGGTCTCTTTTTCTGCGGCAGGACAGCGGACCCCCCCAGGAATGGAAGGTCAGTGAGTGTATTTCCCTATGGCTCAGAGGAAGAGGCCTGGGGCCAGCAGCAGCAGCAGCATGGCCTCGGCGGAGCTCCACGCTCCCTACCCCAGCGCCCCTACAGAGTGCCCCCTTCAGGAGTACAAGGAGCAGCAGGACTCTGAAAACCCTGAAGTTCCTTACTGTGACCAGGAGGGGGCACACCTACCCAACAGTCGTCCTACAACTCCCACCACCCCGGACCACGCACGCTCAGAATACCGCGGCCATCCAGACAGTCTGGATGGAGACTCCAGCTCGGACTATGTCAACAACACCTCAGAGGAAGAGGAGGAAGAGGAAGACTATGACGAAGGACTGCCGGAGGAGGACGAAGGGGTAACATATTATATTCGCTACTGCCCTGAGGACGACAGCTACCTCGAGGGAGTGGACTGTAACGAGGACGGCGAGTACGGGACGGTCAGAGCCGAGCCGCCCCCAGATACAGATGAGTGCCAGGAAGCGGTGGAGGAGTGGGCGGAAGGAGAAGGAGAGGGGCAGGGAGTGGGTGAGGTAGAGGGGGACATGGAGAGTGGGGAGGTACGCTGCGAAATTCTGGAGGATCAGGACTCGGACCCGCAGATTTATGACGGAAGGCCAGAACCCGTCCTAGACCACCAGAACCTGCACCATCACCACCACCATCACCACCACCACCATCACCATGCAGAAGACCACCAAGACCAGGCTCAGCCTCCTGCCCGGGACCAGGATGAGGAAGAGGATGGGGAGGAGAGTGAGGACTACTGCCCTCATGAAGAGGAAGAACCAGAAGAGGAGGAAGAACAGAACAGAGAGAGATACACAGGTGAGAGGGTGATATGGCTGTAGTTCTCTTGCATCACACTCTCAGCCACTCACTGTCTGTCACTGTCCAAAGAAAAACATGTATCTCCAAAACAGTAACTTTCTATCAAAAACATCTTCTTAACTTTAAATGGAAATCAAAGTAGGATGATTTTATTCCTACTAATTATTGGTAATTTGAAGCATTTCTATTGGTCCATTCAGTATGGACTTTTCACACAATATAATGGATAGCTGCTGGGCTCAAATGGGTAAACACGCACTTTATCTCAGTAAGAAAATGTCTCATAATAATGTTATTGCCCGCCTCTCTACACAGGTGACTACTACACTCCGGAGGATAATGGCAACTCGTACAGGGGTCACAAGGGCGTGGAAGGTGAGACTGGTGAGGAGACGGAGGAGGATATTGACCAGATTGTGGCAGAGATTAAAATGAGTATGAGCATGGGCAGCCTCAGCAGTGGGACAGACCAAAGCCCAGAGGAACTGGGGGCGGAAATGGGGGCGGAGCCAGCACCCTGTTACCAACCGGAAGCTCTGCCCAAAGCTGAACCTGCTGCTGCCCCTTACCCAGCTCAACCCCACCGCCATGACGGCAGACCCAAATCCCTCAACATCCCTCCAGCAGGACATACCCCACAGCCTCAGAGGGGTGTGAAAGGACGGTCGCGGACCCCTGAGGAGAGGAGGAGGTGGACACAGGAACAGGTCAGAGACATTCCCAGATAAACTCTTCTCAAACTGAAATAATACTCACTCTAAGAGCAGGTTGCCTGGTCAAATGACCTGAGAACACACGCCTACACATTTTAATTGCCTCATCAATTCAGCCTGGTCGTGCCCACTTTAAAGGTTAGGGGGTGGAACGCAAGTGTGTGTCATCGCGGCACACTCAAATAATAAAATTCAGGGTTTATTTACTACTCTTTAATGTGTATAAAGGCACACCTAGTAGTACTTTTACCTTAAAATGACAGCTCCACTGACCTGTAATAGTGAAAATAGAGCTTCTGTTGTTGCTACTCCAGGCTCAGCACTGGAGAAAATGCACTATGTAACCTGTAGCAGAGGGTAGACACCCAGCACCCCCTTGATTTCCAGGCAGTGCTGTAAAAGTAAAAAACACTCTGCAACTGAAGAGGGTAAAAAAAACATACCATGTGGCCTGCCAAAAGTTACATCACATTTTATATTGACACATTACACAAAAATCCAATTAGTGAACCCTTGATGTACTCAAGGTGTTGGTTTATGTTTGCTGGATGATGTGAACATCTGGAAGGAATGGTATTTTGCGCCGCCTTAAGGAGATTTATGATAATGTTTGTTTTGGGGTGGAGTGTAAGACAGAGGAGGGTTTGGTGATTTATTGAAGATGGCAGTGTTTTAGTGAGGATGGTGTGGATGGTGGATTGTGGATAATAAAGAGAGAGATATACAGCTTGTGACAGCCAAAAGAGACGTACAAAATATTGGGGTTTTCTGATGTGCTTGGATATGTTTGAAGGATATAGATGTAAAAGTGTATGCTACACTGCTGTACATAATGATCCACATGAGGCAGTGAGTAGAACAGGGTCATGTTTAACTTGAGGATTTAAACAATAATTGCAGACTGCTATTAAATGTTAAAAACACAGAGTCCCCAGTAAAGAATGGTTCAGCCAATGGTACAGCTAATGGCTGCAATAAGGACACATTGCATCATTCTGAGACTCCGTAGCTAGTTTATTCATTTGTAGTAATCACTTAACAATGGCTCATATCAGAAAGAAGTCTAAGGGTCATAGATTGCGTGTTGTGGTCTGCGCAGTCTGACAGTGGTGTCACAACAATAAGTGGTTATTGTGACAGCTGAAATACCAAGTTTTCAAAAAGCAAGATTGTATATTTCTAATAGATTAACACCTTCTGGTTTTGTTGACAGCTGACTCTACCAGTCGGTTTCTAGTCGAGCTCTTCACTAACGCACCTGTCGGATGAAGGACTTGATAATTACCCTTTGTTTTGAAGAAGGTTTTTTAGCATGGGGAATAAACAACTGACAACAACAGCTTTTATTCACTCAAAATCTGCATTGCTTTACGCTATTGTGAGCACAATTTTCGATTAAAGTCCTCTCCCTGTCCTGTTTTTATACATAATTGTAAAGACCTAGGACAGAAAACTCTGCTGATGTGATGAGAACACAGATACTGCTCCAGAAAACGGTAGCAATGTTAGTGTCTGTGTCTAATGCAAGGTTTATTTACAGCTGCTCTAATGATATATGATGTTGTTACGAGCACAAACACCCTTACAGCACAGATAGATCATTTTAAGTAATGTGTTTAGGTGACTAAGACTTTTGCACAGTGCTGTATTTGTATAGTGAACATATCAGACATGTTAACTTTTGCTCTCGTTGTGTGACTTAAAAAGTCCTGGCTCATAGATCTCTCTAAGCTCGTTTATCAGTAGATATGCTGCAATACTTTTAAGCTATTTATATACACCAGAAGCTAAGATACAGTCCATTGGTGTCGTTTTTATGCACAGTGCCATATACTCTAGCTAAAAGGTTCAGATGAAAGGAGCACAATGTGTAATCTTCCACACAAACTGTAAGCGTCCAATCCAAATGTCTCCGGAGATCAAGGCCAAATCACCAGAAAATGGTCATTTCTTCACCAGTGTTTTTCAGAGGTGTTTGTTAGTGCTATGGGATAAACGCATGTGTCTCCTGCATCCTTCTTTTTCTAAATCTCTGAGTTTGCTCTACAGCCCCAGAGTGTGAGGAGATCTGGTCCATTAAGTCTCACAGTACTGATGTAGTGAGCTTAATAAGCTCAAGAGTCACCTGTTTGGACTCTTTGTTTTGTATGACTCTTGATTCTTCAAATCCTGTGATTTGTGACTTGACTCAGATTCAGATTTAATTGCAATGACTCGTGGCTTATGTCTGACTTTTTATTTTATTATGATTGCTGACTTGACTTGGGCTTAAATTCCTGATTTGACTCGGACTTCAGATCTGCGATAATGACATCAGTTCCTGATGTGGCAAACCAACACGAAGAATGGTATTGTTACGACCCAGTCTAGGGTTGAGCCGTAATAGAATGAGGCGTGTGCTGTGATTAATGTATGGGAAATGAATAACTGTAACAGAGATGAGAATGTGGACGAAAAGGACACAAACGGAAACACAGAATGGCTAATTCATTCAGTCATTCATTATCTGTAACCCTTACCCAGTTCAGGTTCGTGGTGAATCCAGGGCCTATCTGGAATCATTGGGCGCAAGGCAGGAATACACCCTGGAGGGGGCGCCAGTCCTTAACAGGGCAACACACACACTCACACATTCACACACTCACACCTACGGACACTTTTGAGTCGCTAATCCACCTACCAACGTGTGTTTTTGGACTGTGGGAGGAAACCGGAGCACCGGGAGGAAACCCACGCAGACGCATGGAGAACACACCACACTCCTCACAGACAGTCACCCGGAGGAAACCCACGCAGACACAGGGAGAACACACCACCATGCTCCTCACAGACAGTCACCCGGAAGAAACCCACACAGACACAGGGAGAACACACCACACTCCTCACAGACAGTCACCCGGAGCGGGAATCGAACCCACAACCTCCAGGCCCCAGGAGCTGTGTGACTGCGACACCTACCTGCTGCGCCACTAGTGAACTTCAGGAAGTGTAAAATAAAAGGAAACAAAAGACAAGGTCTTACCTCACTCCCTAGGTATATACAAATATATTTTTTAAGAAATGTCCAACTTAAAGCAACACTGCAGGCTCAGCACGGCAGAAACTGCACTGTGTAACTTACGGTGGAGGATAGGAAACCCCCACCCTTTTATTTCTGGCCAGTGCTGTAAAACTGATAAACACTCTGCAACTGCTGGGTGAAGCGGCTCCAGTCTGACTCTGATCTTAATGCGGTGTGTGACTGTCCAGCGCTGTGCCACTTGTTTGAATTCTGAGTGTGAAACTCTTTCAGCCCCAGGGCCAAAACACACCTTGTTGCATCCACTCATCCTCTGCTCTGAAAATCTTCCCTTCGCACTGGACACACAGGTGTAAACAAAATGACATACTGACCTTCACAGACAGTTCATTGCTGACTGCTCCATGGTCCTGAAGAATTTGTGAATATCGTTTAAATTTCACTCGCTTTGGCTTGAGAATTTGCGAGTTTGCCGAGATACTGAGGCCAGCCTTTACCTGACTCGAAATCTGCTTTATATTATTCCTATATATACAACACATTGTTATTTGTGTGTATACATGTTTAACATGTTTAAGGATATTTTTCACAGACTAATCAATGGTGCTAAACTACAGGGGGATCCCACCACATATTCAAAATTTCTCAATAAGACAAAGATAAAGATGCAAAGGTCTCAGCTTAAAACTCCGCTATTCTCCCTTGCATTCATCCTCCCAGTGTCATAAATGTTTGTTTTTTGTTTTTTCATATTGTCTTTATGTTGTCAGTGTGCTGCTACATCACCTGTGACTTCTAAGCGTCTTTGGGTTCTTGTAAAGCGCTTTATAAATATAATGTATTATTATTATTATTATCATTAAGGGCGGCATGGTGGCACAGCAGATAGGTGTCGCAGTCACACAGCTCCAGGGACCTGGAGGTTGTGGGTTCGATTCCCGCTCCGGGTGACTGTCTGTAAGGAGTGTGGTGTGTTCTCCCTGTGTCTGCGTGGGTTTCCTCCGGGTGACTGTCTGTGAGGAGTGTGGTGTGTTCTCCCTGTGTCTGCATGGGTTTCCTCCGAGTGAATGTCTGTGAGGAGTGTGGTGTGTTCTCCCTGTGTCTGCGTGGGTTTCCTCCGGGTGACTGTCTGTGAGGAGTTGGTGTGTTCTCCCTGTGTCCGCGTGGGTTTTCTCTGGGTGCTCCGGTTTCCTCCCACAGTCCAAAAACACACGTTGGTAGGTGGATTGGAGACTCAAAAGCTTACAGATTGGATTGGATAAGCGCTTACAGATAATGGATGGATGGATGGAATATATGCTGAGGGGACTTTTAATTTGATGCATATATGACTATGATATACAGGATCTCACCACTGTTGAGATATCTCTGAAATGCTGAGAGGTAGTAAGAAGTTAAACAACATTATTAACTAATGTCTTTTAAAGTAACCCCATGTCTAAGGGTGTGTTTAGCTGGTAGAGCTGGAGTGAGCCAAGAATGACCTCCAGTTGCTTTTCTGATTTACAATGAACTGATTTAAAAGGTTCCTGACCTTTAATGTTTTAATTAGGGCTGGTACGGTCGCTTTTGAAGGGGTGAGATCTTAATTTCCCTGCTTTAGCTGGACGAGAGCAGAGGCCGTGATATTAGCGTCCCACCTGGACCCCTGCCTTGGCGTAAAGCCACATGACAAACGAATTTGATCAAGTGCTGATGAGTGGACGGAGGGAAACTAATTAGAGAGTTTGAGTGTCCAGCAGAGTAAAAGAGGATGCTTTTTAGTTGCTATGAATATATGTAATATGTAATGTAGCCTGTTTAATCTGCAGATTTATGATGTACTGTCTGACCACAGGAACAAAACAATAGCTTTTTCCCTTCCTTTGTGTGTGTGTGTGTGTGTGTTTCCATCTTCTGCCTGTTGTTGTGTATGTGATAAGTTGAGTGTTGCCTCCTGATTCCCGTAGGGTTTACAGCCCCAAGAATCCCACCATCACACACCATCTCATCTTCTGCGCTGCTTGTTTTCTTCTTGTACCTGTCTCACAAACCTCTCTGTCCTTGTCTTTTTCTCCCTCTTCTTCTCTTTGTTTCTCTTTCACCCCTTTTCTCTTCTTTGTATCTGTATATTAACCCTTTTTCTCTGTCTCTTTTTTGTTTTTCTCTTTGCTTATACCTTTTGTCTTCTCTGTTCTCTCTCTCTCTCTCTCTCTCTCTCTAGGTGTGTAACAGTGTCGAACAGCCTAGGAAGCAGCAGCGTTCTGATCTGAACGGTCCACTGGAGAACAACAACGTCCCAGAGGTGGATCCATTAACCTTTAACCTATAGAGCCACAGGGCATTTCACCAATTAACTTCATACATTATACACACAGTAATAAGGGGAGAAAACACACCTGTCAATCAAACCCCTTCACGGACTCCATGTTAATTCACTGCACACTGCTGCACTGAGCTTCTATTCAAATGCGTGTCATCTCCGCACAAGTAAAAGCGATCAGACCGGCGAAAGTAAACCAAACAGCTGTTGATGTGATACGTTACGACTGGCGTGTTGTTCTCATTTCTCTGTTTGTGTCAGACTCATGTCAAATCTGTGGCTTAATATATCACTTTGTTATATTTAAATATTGAATGCAGATCATAGTTTTTCTGGCAAAATATGGACTGTGTAAAATATGGACTCCAAAATATGGCGTGTGTAAAGTGTTTCCTTTCCTCCATTCTTCTGTTTTTCCTGTGCCTCACTATGTTTTGAGCCCTGCCCCTCATTCTCCTCCTTTGCTCTGTCACTGCTGATGGACGAAATGAATTGGCTTCAGCTCTGTCTGAGACTGACAGCTTTGTATTTACACCAGGAAAAGAGCGCTCAGCCTTGACCTGCCAGTTCTCCTTAGAGATACATCACAGACACACACACACACACACACACACACACACAATCACAATAAGAGCCTGTTCCTGTTACTCTCCGTATTTAGCGCAGGACTCTCAGGACAATAACTAAAAACTAAATTATTTCCCATTTCCTACAGGTGTCTATTACTTTATTATTTAACTCCATATGAGTCCAATTATAAGATCTAGTTTGTTTTATGTTCCAAAAATATCAGAATTTCATTTTACATCACAACTTTTATGCCTTCACCAGCCACTCCCCAAGGACCCCTAGAGGAACACATCGGCTGTTTCTGTTATGAACATTTTTAATTGACCTATTTTCTGATTGGCATTTTTAAATTACACAAAAGCTCTTTTATTTCACAACAGTGAAGAAAGGTCTATATCCCTTTAAATGCGATCATATAGGGGCCCTTTAAATGAGATGATATAGGGGCCCTTTAAATGAGAGCCTGAGCTGGTTTTCAATGACTGCAACAAACGGTGTATGAAGGTCAGTCAAATATTGAGCGAGACGTTTTAATTTGGGCTAATGTAGTGCTTGATGGAAGAGCGGGAATTGTTAAAATTCTTGGTGGATAATAGCATTGTGTATAATTAGCATCTCATTTTTCATGCAGATGCATTCAGATGAAGTCGGCAAGTTTAGCTCTAAGTGCTAAGAACAATGGCTCAATTAAAGCGGCCGGAAATCGGGTTTGATTTGAGAGGGTCTCGTCTTTTGAAGGTCGACTCGCTGGATGTGTGTGTGTTTTTTTTGTTTGAAGAGCTGCTGTTAAGCAGTTATCATCAAGCTAATTATTCAATAAGCCCTAGAAACAGCCAGCAGTTTTTAGAAACGCTTACTGTAGGCATCACTACTGATTAAAGGAGCAGTGGGTGCTTTTCTTACCTCCAGGAATGTAACAAACAGCATTTATGAAAGTGATCATTATGTTTTACAATTTTTCTACAAATTACAGCTTGCATGAACTGAAGAATCAAATTGCTGTGTAGTCCCTGGATGAGCCAGTGTGTGCTCCATAGGGCGGGACCCCCTCATGGATGTGGCCATGTTTTAAAATAGGTTTAGTACAGAATCTGTGACACAGGCAGGCCACTAGGTGTGAGTATAATGGCTGTTTCATGATGGAAAGAACAATCATTGTGGAAGGTGATTGATTGCTCCTCATGACAGTGTTATTGATAATGTGTTCTTAGCAGGGAGCCCATGGCAACAAGCTCAGGTTGAATCATCTGTGTTTCGTAGAAGCAAATAAATATAAATAGTAGGACTCTAGTAATAATCTATTAACAATAAAATAAAATAAAATAAAATAAATTAAAATACAGGCGCAGCAGGTAGCGTCGCAGTCACACAGCTGCAGGGAAAAAGAGGTTGTGGGTTTGAGTCCGGCTCCGGGTGACTGTCTGTGAGGAGTGTGGTGTGTTCTCCCAGTGTCTGCGTGGGTTTCCTCCGGGTGACTGTCTGTGAGGAGTGTGGTGTGTTCTCCCAGTGTCTGCGTGGGTTTCCTCCGGGTGACTGTCTGTGAGGAGTGTGGTGTGTTCTCTCTGTGTCTGCGTGGGTTTCCTTCGGGTGACTGTCTATGAGGAGTGTGGTGTGTTCTCCCAGTGTCTGCGTGGGTTTCCTCCGGGTGACTGTCTGTGAGGAGTGTGGTGTGTTCTCCCTGTGTCTGTGTGGGTTTCCTTCGGGTGACTGTCTGCGAGGAGTGTGATGTGTTCTCCCAGTGTCTGCGTGGGTTTCTTCCGGGTGACTGTCTGTGAGGAGTGTGGTGTGTTCTCTCTGTGTCTGCGTGGGTTTCCTCCGGGTGACTGTCTGTGAGGAGTGTGGTGTGTTCTCTCTGTGTCTGCATGGGTTTCCTCCGGGTGACTGTCTGTGAGGAGTGTGGTGTGTTCTCCCTGTGTCTGTGTGGGTTTCCTTCGGGTGACTGTCTGCGAGGAGTGTGATGTGTTCTCCCAGTGTCTGCGTGGGTTTCTTCCGGGTGACTGTCTGTGAGGAGTGTGGTGTGTTCTCTCTGTGTCTGCGTGGGTTTCCTCCGGGTGACTGTCTGTGAGGAGTGTGGTGTGTTCTCTCTGTGTCTGCGTGGGTTTCCTCCAGGTGACTGTCTGTGAGGAGTGTGGTGTGTTCTCCCTGTGTCTGCGTGGGTTTCCTCTGGGTGACTGTCTGTGAGGAGTGTGGTGTGTTCTCCCTGTGTCTGTGTGGGTTTCCTCCAGGTGACTGTCTGTGAGGAGTGTGGTGTGTTTTCCCTGTGTCTGTGTGGGTTTCCTCCGGGTGACTGTCTGTGAGGAGTGTGGTGTGTTCTCCCTGTGTCTGCGTGGGTTTCCTCTGGGTGACTGTCTGTGAGGAGTGTAGTGTGTTCTCCCTGTGTCTGTGTGGGTTTCCTCCGTGTGACTGTCTGTGAGGAGTGTGGTGTGTTCTCCCTGTGTCTGCGTGGGTTTCCTCCGGGTGCACTGGTTTCCTCCCACACTCCAAAAACACACGTTGGTAGGTGGATTGGCGACTCAAAAATGTCCGTAGGTGTGAGTATGTGAGTTTGTGTGAGTTGCCCTGTGAAGGACTGGCGCCCCCTCCAGGGTGTATTCCTGCCCAATGATTCCAGGTAGGCTCTGGACCACCGTAACCCTGAACTGGATAAGCGGTTACAGATAATGTATGAATGAATGAATGAATGAAATGTATAACTAATTCAATATACAATTTGATGTAATTCATTGGGGTTATATATATTGTCCCTTCTCAAGACTGAAGCTTTTAAAAACTTATATTTAAACGTAAAAAGAATGAAAGAGTGTAAGATCAACAAAATGGAATGATACTATATTAGTAGTGTTTATTGATTTTAAACCTAATCATATTTATCACAGCAGTTAAAAATCAAGTATGTCCATGTATTTTTGACAGGGAGATAAGTGTGTAAAGTGTTATGAAAGACAATATGGTGAAAAGAAACCACGCTTTTTACTTTATTATAATATACATGTGTAATATTGAATATCAGAGTCTCTTAATTTGCTGAATGAAAATTCAACTTGTTAATGAATAAATGGAGGAACTAAACAAGGTAGAAGAGGAAATCAGGAAACCAACAAGTGCCGCATCTGTGTGTGTGTGTGTGTGTGTGTGTGTGTGTGTGTGTGTGTCTGTGACAGAGAGAGAGAGAGAGAGAATTAGTTAAATGCTAGTCTCAGCCACTTGAATCGCCTCCTTTTACACGTAATGCCAAAATAGCAGACTTGTGATTGGTCCTTTGTGTGTCAGTCAAAATCCTTTTCCTGCAGTTGTCGGTAGTTTTGGCAAAAGGCACCAGACTCTTCTTAGACTGGCAACGCGAGACTAGTTAAATACAATCTACTTTCTGATCTTAACAATAGCGATTGCTAATACATCACAAGGCTCTGTAACAACAGCAATTTATAAGGCGGCGCCTCTGTGCCCTAATTTGATAATTGATGATTAATTACATGTTAAAAAAAGTACATGTTAAATTTCTGCATTCACTGTGAAGCTGAATGCTTTGCTAACTCCTCTGCTGTTGGTCTTCATTTAATTATCATGACTGTAACTTCTTTGAAGCCTCTCCTCTCAGACTGCAGTTAATGTGCCCTGATACACTCTTAATGCTGACGTCCTGTCCGGATGCTTGTGTTTTAAAGTGATGGCCATTACTCTGTCCGCTGCTGGAACTTTGGCTCAAAGACCACAACCCAGGAGAGAGTCTAAATAATTGACATGAACTTGTGTTGACTGTCTGACCTGCAATTTACTTTAACTGTGAATGCCTGGGTCATGGGCAGCTTCACCACTTTGAGAACTTTAGTTCTGGATATTAGTCATGGGGATTTCAGTCCAATTTTATATATACATTTGCATTATATTGTGGATATTTGAATGTTAAATTACATTATATTATATTATAATTATATTATTCATTCATTCATTGTCTGTAAGTCTTATCCAGTTCAGGGTCGCGGTGGGTCCAGAACCTACCTGGAATCATTGGGCGCAAGGCAGGAACACACCCTGAAGGGGGCACCAGTCCTTCACAGGGCAACACACACACTCACACAACGGACACTTTTGGAGGAAACCCACAAAGACACAGGGAGAACACACCACACTCCACACAGACAGTCACCCGGAGGAAACCCACGCAGACACAGGGAGAACACACCACACTCCTCACAGACAGTCACCCGGAGGAAACCCACGCAGACACAGGGAGAACACACAGAACACACCACACTCCTCATAGACAGTCACCAAAGGAAACCCACGCAGACACAGGGAGAAACACACTACACTCCTCACAGACAGTCACACGGAGGAAACCCACGCAGACACAGGGAGAACACACCACACTCCTCACAGACAGTCACACGGAGGAAACCCACGCAGACACAGGGAGAACACACCACACTCCTCACAGACAGTCACCCGGAGGAAACCCACGCAGACACAGGGAGAACACACCACACTCCTCACAGACATTCACCCGGAGGAAACCCACACAGACACAGGGAGAACACACCACACTCCTCACAGACAGTCACACGGAGGAAACCCACGCAGACACAGGGAGAACACACCACACTCCTCACAGACAGTCACACGGAGGAAACCCACGCAGACACAGGGAGAACACACCACACTCCTCACAGACAGTCACCCGGAGGAAACCCACGCAGACACAGGGAGAACACACCACACTCCTCACAGACATTCACCCGGAGGAAACCCACACAGACACAGAGAGAACACACCACACTCCTCACAGACAGTCACCAGGAGCGGGACTCGAACTCACAACCTCCAGGTCCCTGGAGCTGTGTGACTGCGACATCTCACTGCTGTACCACCATGCCGCCCTGATTATGTATATATATATATATTACTTTATCATGTGTATAACAAGTTTTGCTGTGATACTAGCCCATAATTGGAGAACTGTAGCTTGATGTATCACATACATTTTACCTCTAAAAGTGCATAAGAAGTGTTGATACCCGACATGAGAAACACACCATTAATTATGATTGATTTTTGTTTCCAATAAATCTGTTTGTAGACTGTTAATTAACTTCAAATTTGTGTTTATCCGTGCGTTTCTGTGAGGCTTCCTATCTGTTCTAGTTCTGCTTTGTGCTGTCTGTGCTTCAGCCGCCTGCAGTGGTCTTTTCTTGTCTAGATCTTGTGGCCTTAGTTCTTGCTTTTCAGAAAGTGAAAAAACAAAATAGAGTTTTTCCATGTTTTGCTTTTTACTGTTTGTGAAGAAGAAGCAGAGCTTATTATTTGTGTTCGTGTCTCATCTGCTGTTCTAACTCCAGTATTTCTGTTTTTCAGACATCGAAGAAGACAGCATCGTTCCCCAGCTTTGTGGATGGTAAGTGGACACTTTGTGTTTCTGTTTTTATCTGCCTCGGATGATCCCCTGGAGAAGTTTTAAACTTCTCAGACACAAATCAAAAGAAAACAAGAACAAAACAAATTTGCCACACATCGTAACTAATATCCAGAGCGAGAAGATTACAGCGGCGCAGTGGGGGAAAAGCAGGCCTTTGACTTCTCTGAACTGAAGGCTGATTTTGCTGGTGTCTGTGATGTGTGACGCTGTGGTGTTGTGCAGTTTAATGATCAGTGATTACAGGCGTGTTTTCTAATGAAACCTTTTTTCAATTTCATCCCTAAAGGGAAAAAACCCATGTAGACGCGTCCTGTGTGAGTTAGCAGCATGTGTACGAAGAAATAACGTTTGTCAAAAACAGCGTATCATTAAAAACTGAAATGCTGTCTGTCTTTATCAGATGAAGCTTTCATCTCTGTGAAAACCAAAAAAATACAACCAACTTCTACGACTGAACTGTAGAGGTGTGGTCAGTATCGATGCAGATTTTTTAGAAAATAGACAGGAAGCCTCTTTCAAACTGGAAGCTGGAATGAAGTCAGAAAACTGCACTTAGATTTAGTAGTTTTCTGCTTTTCTCTTGGTTCTGAAAAATTTATGACTTGTATTTAATGCCCATTTTGACTAGGAATTAAATAAGTAATAGGTGTCAGAATTATTACTAACAGTAATACAGTCCTATAAACTGTAGCCTAGCTTGGAGTCATCCTCTGAGAGAAAGGAGAGAAGCGATTAGAATCTGAAGCTTTATATTTCGGCCAAATGATGTCAGAACGGTGGGATCTAAGACAGCTGGTTGCGTTGGGTGACTGTGTCCCTTGGTGGGCATCACAGAGTCCGCATCTCCATATCACAGACTCTGATTATACCCAGAGAGGCTCTAGAGCACCCGCGGCCATATAAACTCCATTTTACCCCCAGCGCCTTGGATACAACCGCCCATCAAACATGTCCTATATTCACTGCTTACTGGATGGTTCCTGGTGCAGTTGGTGTATTTCAGTCATTTCTGTGTGATTAGAGCAGTGTCTTTATTAAAGCAGATTTGGGGAATATTTGAGAGTCTTGGGGGTCAATCTGCTGCTCAATTAATTGCTTTCAAAACAGCACTTGAGGCGCAGTGGAATCATTTGAAAACTCTCAGTCACAGAATAGAACAAATCTTAAAATTTAAAGTGGACATGTGAAAAATCACTTGTTCAGTGCGTGTGCACATTATTGTGAGAAGGTAGGGGTTTTGTGGTCGGCCGATGTCAGAAAATGTGGGATAAAATGCACTGTTTTGAATTTGTGCTGCTTCTTACATGAAGTGCTGAGACTTTATAATGGTACTGCCTCCTTATCTTTTAAACTGTGTCTCTTCAGCAGATGTTAAGAGGGCAAAAATAGGGCCAAATATGGTCAAAATGGCAGTTTTTAGCAAAAATGATAAATCAGATTCATCATGATTTTTTACTTAAAATAGTGTGATAAATAATTTAAATTGCTGTGGTTTTGTGCCAGTTCTAATTTGCATTAAAACGATTTCACGGTGTGAATGCTCTGTATTTGATCTCTCTCTCTTTCTCTCTCTCTCTCTCTCTCTCTCTCTCTCTCTCTCTCTCTCTCTCCCTCTCTCTCTCTCCCTCTCTCTCTCTCTCCCTCTCTCTCTCTCTCTCTCTCTCTCTCTCTCTCTTTCTTCTCTCCTTCTCTCTCTCTCTCCTCTCTCTCTCTTTCTCTCTCTCTCTCTCTCTCTTTCTCTCTCTCTCTTTCTATCTCTCTCTTTCTCTCTCTCTCTCTTTCTCTTTCTCTCTCTCTTTCTCTCTCTCTCTTTCTCTCTCTATCTCTTTCTCTCTCTCTCTCTCTCTCTCTTTCTCTCTCTCTCTTTCTATCTCTATCTCTCTCTCTCTCTTTCTTTCTCTTTCTCTCTCTCTTTCTCTCTCTCTCTTTCTCTCTCTATCTCTTTCTCTCTCTCTCTCTCTCTCTCTCTCTCTCTCTCTCTCTCTCTCTCTCAGTGCCTGGTCCCTGTGAGCCTGAAGACCTCATTGATGGGATCATTTTTGCTGCTAATTACCTGGGCTCCACCCAGCTGCTGTCAGAGAGAACCCGTCCAAAAACATCCGCATGATGCAGGCGCAGGAGGCTGTGAGCCGGGTCAAGGTACGAAACCTGAGATTGTTAGCTTGTGTGCTGCCGTGAGGAATGAAACACCAACAACTGCAGCTGCAGAAAGAAACAGTGATTACACCTTTATAGATTCTCTATGAACAGGTTTGAGTTTGTGCCTTATCTGTTGTTTTCAGCTTCATTTTGAACAGTTATGGCTAGAATATAAAATACGGTCTTTCTTGCCCTTATCTCTCACAATAACTGAAATAAATATAAATTATGTCGTCGCACAAAAACAAATCTGTCATGGAAACGCAAGCTGTTTCATCTTCAGAGAAATTCATATGCAGGTATCACTGGTGATATCTGGCACCTCTAAGAGCTGATGTGTACATATGGCATGCGTATTTCATCAGTTTAAAACTGAAAAACACTGTAATGTGTTTCTCTAGTGGGTTTATTGGCTAAAAACAAGGCTCAGGCCATGAAGTGAAAGCATATTGGGATAATTTAGTGACCCATGTGGATTCCCTAATCGCCCTAAATGAGGCTCAGAGGGGCCTAGGCTTATCTGGTGTGTTTCAGGGGCTTCGTTAGCGCTTTAGGAGAGAAGCAAAGCTGGACCTCTGCTTTAAACCCTGCCTCTAAACCCTGTCGCCATGCAAACCCTCACCCTCTCCCTTATCCCCAACAGACTGCTGCGGTTTTGAGCTTCCCCTCGGCTCCAGCGGGTCGTACGGTGGTTGGGTCCTATTTTTGTTATGAGATGAGATGAGATTTTGTTTGTTTACACCCCAGGAGATGTTGTCTAATCAGTAGTTATGGGATTAGAGTGTAATCTCCCTCACTCTCTGTGGGCTTGGATGAGAGCTTTTCAGCTGCCACGCTCCTCGCCAACCACGAGTGCATTTGTGTATGCTCTATAACACCCTCCTGCTGAATCAAAGTGACTTGGTTATTAGTGGAATTTTTCTTCCAAGTTTTTTTTTTTTTTTAATTGACATAGAAAAATGTAAAACAGCACTTGTTTGAGTCGAGCTGCACACTTTTAAGAGCAAAAAAAACATCCATGTACACCACTCAGACATTCCCTATTACTGCTATCACTTCTGCTCGACTGTACAACTATTTGTCGAATGCCGTTTCTATAATTGGATGTAATCTCTGAACATGCCGCCTTGCTCTTTTAATTAAATAGGGGGGGCAGACCGGCCAGCTGACTCTACAGGGACCTGGTGCTCTTTATCTTGCCAGCGCAGTTTAAGTCTTGGGCCAGAATTAGCGTTCGTTAGCACACACGCATCCTCCTGGCAGATGGGATAGAAACTGCATCCATGATATGGCACTGTAATGTGAAATCTGGTGAAAAAACATCAGAGAATCTGTTACACCTGGCTTTCTCTAAACATAGACCTGCCATTTTATAAAGCATACTCCTGCATCTCTCAACTCAATCTATATTAGCAAAATTGCAGAAAACACACCTGTATAATCTGGTATAATCTTTTTTAGCAACTGCCTCAAAGCCTAGATTAGGTTAAAAAATATATAGTACAGTGGAACCTCTACCTACGAACTTGATCCGTTCCGTGACGCGTAATCCGTTCCACGCGTAAGTGGAAAAGTTCGTTTCTCGAGTCAATTTTCCCCATTTAAAATAATGGAAACGCAATGAATGCGTTCCAGCCCCCACCCCCCGAAAGTCACGCTTTTTACACTGATATATGTTTCCAACACTCTCAAATTAGTAAAAAAATACATGTAGCATTACTACATATCGCTACCTTGAAGACGTGACGACTGGCTGGAGGAGTAACACAGGCACTGGCTGTATGACGGGAGGTGGGGGGTGGGTGGAATAACGGAGAGTAGGCGGTGAATGTGGGGAGACGAAGCGTAGATACGGCTTAACTTAGCATGAATTTCGATGTCTGCTATTTACACTAATGCTAAATTGCTAAAGCTACAATTTGCTAATCTTAAAAGCTCACTCAAGTCTGAGCGCTGGGAGACTCGGCGATTGGGGTCAGTGGCCATTTCCAGCCACCGTCTCCGCGGAGTCTCGGGTTCATTTCTAGAGTCGTGGTTCGTTGGTGGAGGCAAAAAATATTCAAAAGCCCGGTTTGTATCTTGGAAAGTTCGTTAGTATAGGCGTTCGTTAGTAGAGGTTCCACTGTATGTGATACACTTAAAAAACATGGCTGCTCCCAAGTCCATAGAAACTATTGATTTGAAACAGTACTGAAAATGTGTGTGAGCTCAAAATATACAATATACTGAGCAAGGACAATGTCATAAATTCAAAGTAATATGTTTATGAAGCAGCAAAAGTGACTTGAGTGCAGTGCCACCTTCTTGTGGAGAATTTAATCCTGGTAAAAACAAGTGAGTTAGTTTAGTTATGGAGCTTTTCCACGGCATGGTCCCTACTTGACTTGCCTAGGCTCGACTTTTGCTTTTCCACTAGGAAAATCTGGTACCCCGATCCCTGGAACCAGGTACTGTTTTAGTACCCACTCCCACCTGGTTCGAAGCAAGCAGAGTAGGGACTAAATCTGATGTGTAATCCCTGCAGAGCACTGATTGGCCAAAGAGACTTGCCTGAATGGCAAAATGCAGACCTCCAGCACAAATCACGTTTGTTTTATCCGACTCACAATGGCAGCTCATAAAAAAGGTGAATATATGATGAGTAAACAGTGGCTAATGTCACTGCTGCCGTTGTTGTGGTTTTCAAAGACCGTGCTTTCTATGAGAGAGGAGGATGTGCAACATCACTGGCTACGTTTTGTGTGGTAAAGAGACCAGGGAAGATTTATAATCCTTTGAATAAGCAAACCTTCCCCCTGGACGATGCGAAGCAGAACATGCACAGGCAGGTGTCATTAATGCAGGGACAAAGACAAAAGAATGGAAGAATTCTGCAGAGTCAATGCTTCCTCGATGTCAAATCCATAGATGGGCGTGGCAGGGGCCCATGCTGCATAAATACAGCTCTGGTTCTGCCCCATTCGCCTCGAAAGACCACGTTTGTTTCGTAACGAAGAGCTGCTCTTGTACACAAAAGGAATCCTGCGAGTGCTGTGTCTTGAAGAATGTAAGGCTGCCTTTGATCACGCTCAGTGGATTCAATTCAGTGCTGAAAACAGCGGTTTGGAGGCAGAGGCGTTCCAGGGCGCTGAATTAAAACGCTGGAATTGAAATCGTTGTCAGAGTGATGAATAGTTAATGTCAGGTGCACGCTGCGTCAGTCGGCAGAAAAGAGCCTCTTTTACAAATGAGAGAAGAGGCTGTGAATGCTGATGGCTGCTCGTGTCTTCACTTCTACAACTTAAAGGAATACAGATCTCAATCTACTGCATCAGATCTGTACACTCAACTGACAACAATATTTAAGTGTCTTTGAGCTCAAAGCCCTTTGATCATAAGCTAATGGGCAGCTGCTGAATTCCATGAGTTAATCTCTGAATACTTCATGAATATTACAACTTGACTGATATCAACAATGTATGGTTTTATTTTTATCTGGAAAAACATTACAGATTTTACACCAATAATGACAGCCCCTTATTGTCAAATGCAAAGAAAGAGGTCATTTACATATACAATCACAACCACAATGTATTCTGTAATAAATGATAACAAATTGCCACAAATTCTTCTACTGAATGATGAGTTTAATTTTTTTTAGAGATTCGAGAAAGCGTAAGATTTAGAGCTTAATCTACATCGGCTAAATGCATTTTATTAAGTAAATAAGTATTATTCATTCATTCATTCATTATCTGTAACCGCTTATCCACTTCAGGGTTGCGGTGGGTCCTGAAATCATTGGGCGCAAGGCGGGAATACACCCTGGAGGGGGCGCCAGTCCTTAACAGGGCAACACACACACACTCACACACTCACACCTACAGACACTTTTAAGTCGCCAATCCACCTACCAACGTGTGTTTTTGGACTGTGGGAGGAAACCGGAGCACCTGGAGGAAACCGGAGCACCCGGAGGAAACCCACGCGGACACAGGGAGAACACACCACACTCCTCACAGACAGTCACTCGGAGGAAACCCACACGGACACAGGGAGAACACACCAACTCCTCACAGACAGTCACCGGAGGAAACCCACGCAGACACAGGGAGAACACACCACACT